>NW_024104450.1:600000-819438 GCF_003945595.2 Pipra filicauda
ATTAGAAATTGTCATTCCTTCATTTTCTAAATTATTTACAGGTCATAAAGGTAACACAAACTCATGTTGCTGTTAGGTTATCACAAAATCATAGAATCATAGAATGATTTGGGTTGGGAAGGACCTTAAACACCATCTTGTTCAAACTCCCCTGCCATGGGCAGGGACACTTTCCTCTAGCCCAGGTTTCTCCAAGCCCAAACCAACCTGGCCTTGAACACTTCCAGAGATGGGGCATCCATGGCTTCTCCGGGCAGCCTGTGCCAGGGCCTCACCACCTTCATGGTGAAGAATGTCTTCCTAATATCTAAGGTACGTCTAACTTTTTCAGGTTAAAGCCATTGCCCCTTGTCCTATCACTACAGAACCTGGTTAAAAGTCTTTCTCCACATTTCCTGTAAGCCTCTAATATGTTGAGAGGCTGCTATGATGTCTCCCTGGACCTTTCTCTGCTCCAGTCTGAAGAACTCCAACTCTTTCAGACTTTCTTCATAGGAGAGGTGTTCCAGCTCTCTGTTCACTTTCCTGGCGCTTCCACTCCATTATGTCCACATCCTTCTCGTACTGGGGAACCCAGGGGTAGATGCAGCACCTGAATTATTTAAACCTGTTGGGCATTTTTGCTAGTTTTCCCTATGATGCAAGGAAAAAAAGAAAAACAAGCATCCCAAATTTCCTCTCTCTTCCTCAATGAATGACTTCAGCATATTTTATGTCAAATATGTTTTTGCTCCTCTTAGGATGTGTAATTTAAGAAAGTTCTGATCCAAGTCAGAGGTTCACTGAAAACTGTTTGAAACCCTTCCCATTGAGAAGCTTGTTCTAAAAAACTAAAGACAAAACTTCTTGATTAAAAGATTTCTAAAACAGATCTGAATTAATAACTTTTTAGAAGATTATTCTTTCTCATAAATTTCTAAAGCAGAGAGGTTGGTGGATTTTTTTTTCCCATTCTTGTATGTAAGGATATTTTTTGTAGAAAATGAAACTATGTTCCGATAAATTATTTTATTAAAACCTAACATCTGTATAATCAAATCATACCTTGTATTCTGATAAACTGTAGCTGCATAGATCTATAGCTGACTTTTAAAGGAATTTGTTACACAAATACTGTTAGGAAATCAATGAGCCCTGATTTGGAGAAGGCTGTTTTGTTTTGTTTCTCTTAAAAAAACCAATAATTGTTGAGAAATTCTGACAGAGGAAGTTTGCTGAAACCGCTCATTACTTATGGATAAGACACAAAAATGCAGGAGAATGAATGAGAATATTTACCTGTCCAGGGAAGTGCCTTGATTAACTTAATTGTCCAATAAATGAAGATAGTTATGGATTAAAGATTGGTTCACCCTTATGCACTGATGCACTTGCCTTGGGCTTCTGCCAGGTCTTAAAGGAAAAAAACAACTCAGTATTCTACTTAATAGATATTGCAGGAATTGATACCTGGCAACTAATCAGACGGTGCTGATTTGTGTTTGTGAGAGTGTGCATGAAGACTGTGAGAAAACAGAAAAGTGCAGTTCGGGTCCTTGAAGTAAATTACTCATTTTGATTCTCATCTGGTTGAACTAATTTTGACTCAACAAATCTCCCAGCTTGAAAGTTGAGTGTCAGAGATTGTTTGGAGTGGATGAGGACACAAGGAGCAGCATCCCTCACACCAGCTGCTCAGTAACCTGTAAAAAAAGGCTCGTCATTCCATGTGCTGCTTATTGTGATAATTTTAAAAGTTTTGAGCAAACAGGAGTTCAGGCAGTACATTTATATAGCGGCTGCTTGAAGGTTTGAAAGAAAGACTTTTCAATGCTGTGCTGAAAATGAGCAAAGGTTCTCTACACAGTCCTGGAGCTCCGTAACCCAGACTTCATAATTAACAGTAATTTATTGTCCAACTTGAAGAGCAGAGCTTGCAGCAGCAAACTGGGTAATTCAGTTGCTTCCAAGGTGTTTCATCAATCTCCTGAAAATTTCAGAGTAAATGGTTCTCTCCAAGCCCTTTTCCAAGGAGCTGGAAGAACAAGCCAATTCTGTCAGATTGGGGGAACACATTTTCTCAGGAACTTTTACAACACCTGCAGCATGAGCTTCTGCTTATGAACAAGGGCTCCATACTGGAGCGGTTTGGACACTGTGTGTTTAACCCTAACTTAAGCCTGACTTTGCTACTAAAACATGGAGTTGCAAACTATTGTTCAGCACATCATTTTTTTTACCTGGAGGCTTGGAAGGCTTTGATCTTGAAAAGACTGCAGGGATTTGTGAAAAGGCAAATTACAAAGTCCTGTGCTCAGAAATTAAATTATTTTTCTGATTTTCTTGCCTTTGAAGTTATGTTTTTAAGGGTTCTGCTACCTCCAAATCTTCTATTATGACTAACTCTACAATTTTTAAACAGTACATAAAATATCAGATGTAATTTTCTGGCATGGTGAGCTTTTCAAAAGCTTTTCTGACATGAAGTTCAGTTCTTTTTAAACTGAAGAAATATCTGAACCCAAAATTAAGCTCTAGTTAAAACTCATATGTATCAGTGTGTGTAATTAGAAGCTTAGATCTCAGCAGTGTTTTTTCAACTGATTTTTGTGTGAATTTAATATCTTCTATCATGTACAGGAAAGTTGTTTTTATGACTCATGTTTCTTGTGTAGATTATGAATGCCAAATAAATACAGTCTTTGTTCTTCTGATACAGCCCTATTCATGATGTAGTACAGCATTACTAGTACCCTGCAGACAAAAAAAAAAAAAAGAAAAAAGTTAAGTTGATTATAATTATACTTTTCTATTTCTGCTTAGGCATGACTTTCTTTTCACTACTCAAAATTGAGTATAGAAGCTGAAATTAATTCATCCATGTGAAAGATAAGTAGACAGCTCTACTTAACAATGATATTCTTGGTTTTCTCTCAGTTTGCCATCCTATTTAGCTGCCCAAACAGCTGCACAAAACATAACGTAAATGTGATGTCTGTAGTAGGAGAAAATATAAACTGTATCCACCACAAGCTGCTCAAATATGCTCGATGAATGTGGGTTAGGCAAAAATGGATGGAATATTTAATATGCATCTGTCTTCCTAAAAAGTAAAAACCCACCTTTCCACCTCACCCTGCTGATGCCTGGGAATTCCTGCTGAGAGAAAGGAGAGGGATGAGGATGAAACAGGTATGGTGCCAAGCTGATAGATGGATGAGTTCTACCAGTGGCACTGGAGCGGCTATTCATTTTACTTTTTATTTAAATGCTGGTAAGAACTTAACCTGGAGTGAATAAGTAGAGAACACCAGACTTAGAAGCCCTTTTCAGGACTGTGTCAGCTGAAGGGCAGACGGAGTCCAGACAGAAACCAGTGAACTGAACCACTGTGGTGGGAACGAGCAGCTTTGGGCTCAGTCACTGCTTGTGGGATTCTGTTTAATCATCTCAGAGGTCCCTGTTCTGCTCACTTATATTTCTAAATTCCTACCCTCTTTGTGTTTGTTGTCTTCTGGACCTTTATTTCTCCAAATTATAAGAATGTCTAATGCACATTTGACAGAGGATTTGTAAAAAAAAAATTTGATGTGCATGCTGTCCAAGTAGACAGCAAAACGCCCCCTTCATTTTTTTGCCTGAGAATTCTCTGGGCTCTTATAACACTGAAGCCTTGAACCCCTTAAGTTAAATTGACATTGAGAAGAAATAAATACTTTAAAAACTCTAGGAAAATGGTTAAGTAATAAGTTCTTAAAAAGTATTAGCAGAGGATAATCTAAAAAATAAATATGAGTTTATGAGAAAGGCCAAAACTGTGACTTCTTAGAAATTAAACAACAAAAAAATTATTTTCATAGCACTGAAAACAGAAGATAAACACTGGAAGTGGAGTTGAACCAAAGTTCTCTATCCTTTATAACTGAAGACACAGCAAGTAAAGAAATTAAAGAAAGAGAAAAGCAATCTCTGATAAAAGCCAAGACCAATCTGCTGATCCCCTCTCACATTTTACTTGGCAAACCATAACAAATCCTGAACATAATCATGAAGATGTGATTCATAGCGTATCTCACACCCTAAGAATATGTGAAGGGCACAGTTGGCCTCCTTAAAGGATGACATAGACAAATTGAAAGCTTTGGTACTTGAAGCATTCCTGGCTAGAAGCCTAAGAGCCAAGATCCTGAGTAAAGGAACGCTCTGCCGTGGGAAATGTTTCCCTAAGGGGGAAGTTGCTGCCATCCTGGATCACTGATCTGACTGCAAATAGATTTGTCAGTGGAGCTCTGAGCTGATAGTGCATTAGGGATGTTGCTGGGTGGGGTGGAAAGAACAGCTCTGCTGTTCAGAGACATTTAGGACAATTGTACTTCTCTCTAAATCTTGTTGTTCCCACAACTTCCCTTGAGAAGAAATTCAGAGGGGTCAAGAAAACCTCAATTCTAAATTGGCAAAAATTAAGTGTAATTTTGTAATAACAACTGGCATTATTTCTTTATTTCTTGTTGCTCGTTTGTTCTCTGTTGTACAAATGTGCAATTAAGAATGAAACCAATGCAGTTTTCTGTTTTGTCTTTAAGGTTCTGGGAATAAAAAAATCTGATATTTTTATCTTTTACATGAAACATGCTTAGATTTTATTATTTTTTACCATTAAAGTGAGAAGAAGCTTTCATTTCACGTTTCCTCCTACCATATACTTTAAAATGTGTAATGAAAGATCTCTAGAGCCCAGATGCTCTGTTTCTGTGTGTCTCTAGAGCCCTGTCTCCTGTGCTGAGCTGGTGCTCTGCTAGCTGGGGGCACGGCAGCACAGGTGACAGAATAAATCTGCCTTTGACTTCTGGACTTAGGCAGATCATCTTCTGAGAGTCCTGAGCAGCCAGGATAACACTCAGGGGCAGTTTTCAGCGTGCCTTCCTTCCCACTGATCTCAGACCAGATTGTAGGAAAAATCCTTGCTTCCAATTTAAGAAAATGGCAAAAATACCTGCAGGACAAGGAAAATTACAGCAAGAAGTTCTTTATTGCAGTGCTGGGCGCAATCCTAAGTCACATGGGCCTGGAAAGCACACCCGCTGTTTGAAAAATGCACCTTTTTGTACCCTCTTGGTTACATAAGATGTTACACATTCAGTAGGTGTCAGGTATTTTACCTTAAAAGGTAATTTCTCAGACTCAGGAGGGGTTGTTACCCTCCCTCCTGATTGATTTTTTATGTACCCCCCCAAACATTGTACAGGGGGGTCTCTTTGCACACAAAGACCGACCATGTGGCCGAGAGTACATTTTTATTTTTATACTTTTCCCTATTCCTGGCCACAAAGGTTTCCTGACGTCAGGCTCAGACAGGACCTTCCACCTTACAACTTTCATGATACGCCTAAAAAAATCTTGGAATTCAATGAAAGAAAAGAAAATCCGGCCCCCTTCTGTTTTCCACTAAATTCATTTTGCTTATAATAAAACTGGATTATTTATTTCTCATAAGATCAAGAAATAACGGCAGAAATGGCAAACTGAATCACACTCCTTATTAAGATCACGTAAAAGCTATGCAGACTGAAAGATATTATCTGAAATAAAGAAAAAGATAAAAAAACCTGTACTCTTCCAGAGCATCCCATTGGAATACATACATCACCACATCACTACCAGAATTTAGGAATATGCACTAAACCTCACAGTCTCTTTAAAGGCTCCAGCATGTGTTGTAATAAGTCTTTAGAAGAGAGGTTGAAATCTGAGAGAGTATGTTATTCTAAAATTTTCATCTCTGTTCTGGAAATAATTGAAATGGCTTCACATCTGATTTGTTCCTCATAAAATATCCCTTAGGTGACACAGGATAATCCTCCAGATGTAAAATTTTCATACCTGCAGGTTATTTTCTACAGCACATGTAGTAAATACATTTGATGGGAAGCTAAAGCATTAGATCAAGTTAAAGCAGCTTCATTTCCATCCCAAACCTCTAATGCAAAAGGTAGTGCAGTTTTTAAAATGTTTTCATTAGGATCAAGATTTGGGGATTTTAAATAACTTTCTTTATGGATGATTTTGACCTGCTACTTTTACCATTCTGTGGTAATAATGGCTTAAAAAATTACCAACTCCTGTTCTTCAGAAATAAAAAAAAATTACAGCACCATGATTGAAATTTAAAAGGACAATTGCTTAATATTTAGAGGGATTCATGCCAGTGTCATTGCATTATTTTTTATCTTTGCATTCAAAGACCTTTTGACGTACGTGAAAATTTGCACATCACCATATAATCAGAACATTTGCCCTTTTTATTTCAATTCTTTACATCTACTGCAAGGTCACATCTTTTACAAGATATGAACAGTCTGACTTTGTGTGTCAATGTTGTCTTCTCATTTTGAATTCCTCTAATTCTATGCCCACACCTTTAAATGATAAATGAGAATCTTAACCCAACCCTGTCTGTGGTTTAGTCCCTTTTGTACAGCAATTCTCAAGAAAGAGAGCTCTCTATTGGCCAGGCGACTGAAATAGTTCGAAGAAGATAGAGAGAATGATCAATTTTGCACATTTACATCCTCTCTTCAGCTTCTCCGTAATGGAAGGAAGGTACACCGGGATCACTGTGCTTTCAGGATCCACTCTTTTCACCTGATGAACAGAGGCCAGAATTGTACATGTGATTAATCTCAATTTACATGATAAAATGTGCAGGAGGGGTGCATAATTAGAACATTTCTGTTTTCACCTATTGGGGAGCAGGGAAATGAGTTCCAGTGTCAGGTGTTCCAGATGCAGTTTACTAATGAATTAACAACTCCTTCTGTCTTCATGCCTGATGTACATTTTAAAAGCAAGATTCATTTGAAGTATTTCACTGATGGGTGTTTATAAAAAGACAAAGTAGCTTAAAAAGTTTCAGTTTTCCGTTTAGCATCTCCACAAGTACCTCCACAAGTATCTCCACAAGTAAATGGAGTATCAGAGAGCTGAAGACTCTGCATTGGGCCACAGCTGAGCTCAACTCAGCACAACATGCTGTTTGCAATGATAGCCCACAATGAGTGCTCAGAGAAATCTGTATTATGGGTCAAATTCCCAGTTTCCCCAGTGAAACCTTGTCAAGTGACCACATTTTCCTAAGATGTTGCTGGAAGACTTGGAATATTATCAAGCACTTAAATTAAGGTAATTATGGATCTTAGTAATATAACTTAACTACTATGTAAAGAAGGCTTGTTATCTAATGTGAAGATGTTTTTAGCATGTGGATGGAAATTCGTGTCACCTTAACTGCAGAAAGTACACTCATGGCCACCCTGTGAAGAGTTCTTTTATTTCTGAAAGCAATGGAAAGGGTTGAGGGCAACTTTATCACCTGAAAAAAGTGCAGTCTTCCACCAATTTAAACTTCTAGTGTTTCAGCTGACAATGCATAAAACCAAAACAATAAACCAAATATTTTATAATTCCACTAATATTTTCTTCACAGTATTGTTTTCTTCACAGTATCATTTTCATTTTTGAAAGCATTAAATTTTATTTCAAAAACAGTTAGCAATATCAAAACTCAAAATGTCAGGTCTGGCATGCTATTTGAATTTTTCCAGTACTGCTTGTTTTGTTATTTTCCCTTCAAATTGTCTGTAGGTAAGGATGGTGAACAGAAAACAATGGTTAGAAAAAGGCGCAGAAAATTTTTCAGGGGCGACCACATGATTCCAAAGATCTGCAAAGAAATACCATTTCTACATTTTAAAATACTCATAGCTGTATTGTTTGGATTATTTTTGAAGTTTCACAAGCAAGACACAGACTCGTAGTAGATTTAACAGATAATTGTAGACCAAAAAAATGGGGAGACATAATACTGAGTCCGTATTAGAGAAATCCTTGTTGCCAAGCTCTTTGGAGTTCTGAATTCACTGAATTTTTCAATGAATACCATGCACATTTGTAAAAAGTGACAGCAAAATGTCTTTCTCCTAGCAGAACAAAATTATAAAATAATTACACTTTGATCTATATTTTTCAATCATTCAGTGAGAAAGTGGTGTACTTTCAAAAAATCCCAAAATAACAGGAAAAAAAAAAATCCCTTTTTTTTAGACACAAATTGTTACAAACTACAGGGGGCTACAAAAATCCAGGATTTTGCAATTGAAGAGAAATGGTAGGTGAGAATCTGTATTCAAGAAATTCTGAATGTTTTTGCATGGATGTGTTTAATTTTAGCCTGTAACACTGTTCCTGAAAATCTTGTAATTCATAGGTATGTGAAGGAACTCATATTTGATCTCAACTCAGTCAGGTTTTTCTTGGGATGCATTTTTACAGAAAGCCCTGATTTCCATTTTACTATGAGTCAGCTGTGCAGGTCATCAGCAGTTTATATGTAGAATGCCTCTGGAAAAACGTGAGAAAAGAATTTCTGAGTAGTGTAACAGATTTCAGTAGAAATTAAAAACTATCATGTCTCATTTATACACTCAAAGTATTAACTGTGCTTTGTCATGTAAAGCTGGTTTGTTCTGGTTTGATTTGTTTTTCCTTTCTGTGTGCTTGTGTGTTGGCAGAGGGGAGTATTTTCAAATGTACCATGGTTAAACATTGTACAAATTATTTTTTGGAGCCCTTTGCCATCAATTCCATCAGGATTTGCAAACTTCTTGTTGCAGTGTACTTGTGACTTGTGCAATTTTGTGTGTCAGAGCAAAACCAAACACTATAAATTTAAGAGGACTTCCATTTTCAGTTCTACCTATCTTGACTCAAACCAATATTTAAACCAATTTTGACCTAGACCAGAGAACTGGTAGTTGTCTATAATAAAAACCTTCTCAAAAATGGACTTTTGTTTGGTTATTTACCAGGTAACTTAATTTGTTCATAGCTCAGGCATACACTAATTGAGAAAAATGGAAATTTGAGCTATAAATTTCACTCTTCAGGCCTTATTGGAGGCAAATAGTGAAATAAACAACCAAATTCACAGTGAAACAGCAACCCATTCACAGAAAGCTCTTTGTCTTCAAAGCATCGTTTATCTGATCACATGCAATTTAAAAAAAAAAATTAATGAATTTGGGTTAGTTGGATAAGGTCTGTGTGAGATTTAAAATTGCAAAATCTGTCTGATTATCCTGATCCATTATTTAGCAAAATACTCTTCCAAAACACCTGAGAGTAGCACTTCCAAATGGCTAGAGGGATAAACCCCAAGCTAATTGCAGTTATCTGGATCTTTTTAGCCGCCAGTACTGAACAGCTGAGAAGGCAATAGTCAGGAGATGGTGTGTGTGTAAGCCCTGTGTGCTCCCAACTCAGTTTCTGTGGTTCCTGGGAGCAGCTAATGGTAATTTCAGATTTCATACCTGTGTCAGCTATTGGGAATCCCAGAGTTCTCTCCAGGTCAGAACATTTTGGAAAGCAAGACATTTTGATGGACCCTTCCAGCTTCATAACTTTTGGCCTGAGTATATATTTGTGACATTACAAATACATATTTTGTTCTGCTTCTACTGATTTCCATTTTCATGTGCAAAGTAACTTTTAAACTTCATCGACTACTGTGTTGTCTCAGATTAACACTGTGCTGTTCCCTAAAGAGAGCTTATCCCTAATTTCCTTCAGGCTCATATTTCCTCTAGAGATATTCAAACAAGTACTAAAAGGTCATATCCCTTTGCCCTTAGTTCCTCAGAGGAATTAAAATTTTGGGAAAGCGCTTTTCAGCTCAAACTGGCAGTCTCACTCAGACATATGGAAAAAGAGAGACTAAAATTAAGTGTACTACACCTCCTTGCCCCCCACGCCATACTTGAAAAATATGGTTTCACCATTTCTTGTAGCGATTAGTGTGCAGTTTACAGATAACTAGAATCAAAACAGATGAGATCAAGAAGATACAGAAAGTATCTGAACTGAGATAGCTTAGTCTTAACAAAATAATTTTAAGAAATGAAATGGAATTACATTTATTAAATATATTTATTAAAAAGCATGAATAATCTACAATGTTTTGTTAACAAATGTAAGAGGTACTTTTTTCCATTTTCTTTTTAAAAAGACTGAATATGTAGCTTAAACAAAGTCTTGCTGCAGGTTTTGGGGTTTTTGTTTTCTGGTTTTTTTGTGTGTTTTGTTTTTATTTTAAAAGTTTACACTGTGAAGAAGAACTGTCTGGCCTGATATTTTAGTCACAATGTAAGATAAGTTGGCCAAGACTAGAAACAGCCCTACAATGTTTAATACATGAAGAGAGGGCTTAGGAAACCAGAGCCATGTTCAGCAATGTTGACTTACAGAGTTTGTTTGTCTTTTCTGAAGCATTTCTCTTCTGAACAGCTCATAGGGGACATTCTTGCTGCACCACTTCAGTGTCACATGGGTAAACATGGAATGAAGAGAACTGTAAAAGCCAAGTAGATGATTAAGAGGTGCTCACATACAATAATAATAGAAAATGGTGTACAGCTTGATCCAGGTCAATGTTAGCAGCACAAGAGTCTTCAATTAAGTGCAAAAATATTGGTTCTCAGTGGTCCTTGGAAAACCTTTAGAAAAGATGTAGTCACTGTATGTAGAGGGCAGGTACAGAATCTGAATTTGGAAACTGAAACAAGAGTTGTTCTGTTCAAGCTATAGGATGAGCATTAAGTGGATGCATTTCTCATGGGAATGATACAGAAAAACATTTATTATACAGTACATCTAAAAGAGAGTAGAGACTTGAATATTTGCCTCCTGTATATTTGAAAAAATAGATAGAACTAGTGACCTTCTAGGCACAACTCATATTTAATTGTATTCATTGTGGAATAGCTCAACTCAATGCAAAAATGAAAAAACTATTGTAATACCTAAAATGATTTGCTGTATAAAGCAACCCATTTTCTGCTCAATAAATTGACTTTATTACACAGCTAACTTGTACCAAATTCGTTTTTAAATCGCAAGCATCTTTTAACTGCCAAATAAAGCCCACCTACCTTTACTTACTATTTGTATTTCTTCATACATAGCATGGGATCATTAAATGCACTTGAAGAAAAGCCATCGTCTATTTCACAGGTGGAGAGAAAGCCAAGAACAGCCTGTTGCTGTTTATTCTGAAAATATCAGGCTGTTGAACATAGGGGATTTTTTCAGGGAGGGGGAGGGGAAACAGCTTTTTTCTTTGGCAGTTGAATCATAACTGAATCAGGACTCAGTAAAACTTTGTGTCTGTAAGACTAGGCAGTGACTGGCATGGGAGCCCAGAATGAAGGGCTGAAGAAACTCCGTGGTCCACCATGTATGAAAGAAAAGAGGTGTAATGGATACTTGTGGCACCAACTAAAGATCAGCAGCAGACTGGAAATCACACCAGAGGAAAGGAAACTTTCTCAGAGGAGGAGATGTGACTGAATCCTGTGGTATTTCTGCATTTGCGCTTTCCCAGGGCAGTGGATTCAACAGGGCCAGTTTCCCAAGGATTTGTTTCTTAGTTTTGACCTTTATGTTCTTTGTAGTTACAGCAGACAATCCTAATATCCAGTCACATCTGGCAACAGCAGCATGAATGAGACAAACTTTGTGAGACGCCTGGACGTATTTCAATATTCCTAGTAAAAAGCAGTGAGAAAAGTCCTCATAATAAAAAGTGATCTTGGTATTCTGACCAGTCACTGGGCTTTAAAACAACACCACATCTTTGTTCCTGAAGGATTTTTTTTTTCCTTGTTTATGAGATCTATATTAAATGGGAAGTAAAAATTGTCCATTTTCCTTCTTAAAAAAAAAAAAAAGAAAAAAAAGAAAAGTGTTGTAAAAAAGTTGTTTCCATATCATGATTATAGGTCATGAAACCATTTTGCCTTATGCAAAGAGTTAGAAAATAACTCTGCAAAACCCTGTAGCTGCCCTCTCAGTCTTCGTCCAGTTGCCAGCCAGAGGCTGTGGATGTGATACCACCTCTGTTGAAAGACAGAGACAATGTCACTTCCTCTCCATCTCATCCTTCTTGGGTGTTTGGAATTTCCTGCTTCCCTGTAGGAGTGTAGAAATGAGCAGTATAATGGGGATCAATTCAGAAAATATTTTACCTCTCACTTGTTCCATCATACTGTGATAAATAATTGAGATTTGTGAAACAAATGGATGATTACATCAAAATAAAACAAACGGATTGTAAAACCTAATTACCCCCCCCCAAAGAAATAAAACAGACCCTTACAAGGTCAAGGGGCCCTAAAACCTCCCTACTATCCTAAGAATAAAATATGGTAGAACTTTAAATCATTAGGCGCCTGTTCGTCCAAGAATGTATGAATTATGACTGGTTGAAGAGATAGCCATTTAGCTTTAGCTGTAAGAAAACCCATATACTAAATGCTTAGCAAAAAACTGTAAAATTTATATGTATATGATATAATTATTATGCATGAAGTAGCTAAGATAAATGCCAAATGTACACTGTAGTGTGTGTGTGCAGATTTGGGAAATTTGTCCCAATTTCTGTCACCCAGCCGGCTGCTTGCTTTTACCATATAATAAACTCCTATTCAAAAACTTACAGAAACTTGAGATTTTGTTTATCACAATACCACATGCCAGAGATTAAAGCTTCGGGGTCAAATTATAGGAGAAGCAAGACAACTGCAGAGCCAAACTGAAACTGTGTGTCACAGAGAAAGGGTTGTGGGGCCAACTGGTATTTGTTTCAAATTTGAGAAAGAAAAGGTGAGAAATAAGTCAGTTAGAAACATGGGCAAAGGTAATATATAACTACTGTATAAAAGACTGGCCATACAAATAAGCAAGAACTAGTAGCTCATAAAAACTTGTTTCTGTCCACCAGGTGCTCAGAGTGCAACCTGGGTTTAACCATGATGAACCTGCCACCACCCTTGAGAGGCCTGGGTTTGTGACAGCAAGAGCTCTTTAAGAGCAATTTCTCTGTAAGAGAAATTGCTTTGGTTGGAGTGAGAATTATGTTTTTCTCTATTTCTATATCCTTGAGGCTATCAAAGCATTATTGTTAAACCACGCTGAGGAGTAAATCAGGCTGCCGAGGTGAGCACAAGTTCATTTATGACTGTATGTGCTCAAAGGATTAAGCAACAGGGCATGACAGGATAACCCTGATAACCCTGAATATTTTTTTTTGGTTTTGTCCATGTAATTTTTCTCAGTCTTGACAAGTCTGCTGTTACTGGACTGACTATTTGTCTTATTTTTGTCTGCAATAAGAACCTGTCTTGGTGACTGTTTTCTCTTGAGCACAGCAGGCTCAATTACAGTTTGAATGGGTATTTATGGGTGCATTTTGCAAAAGAAGTGGCACTGTTTTGAAGCTGAAGGAGCATCTTAGAAAGCTTCTGTGAGGCTGTTGAACACCTAATTGCTCTTTGAGTTGATACAGTACTTGGTGAATATCTAGAAGGAGTCCACAGTAAAGAAATTTAGGTAGCTGTATTACATAAATCAGACTCATTACCCGATGTAAATCATCAGAGTTCAATTTCCATACATCTGCCATGATTTATACTAGCTTAGAGCCCAGTCTTGTATTTTCTCAGTCTGACTGGATTATTATTTTTTAGAAGTGAATTTGTTGTTTGCAGTCCCCTAGAGGTGCAAAAGACCTAGGTTTCAGACTTAATTTCACTGAATATGAACTAAGATCGTAGGGAAACAATAAATTTGGAGTATTTTTTTCAGCAGTATTACTACAGAGACAATTTTGTGTTAGCTGTCTGTTCAGAAAGTATAAACCACATTGCAAGTAATGTTTTATACAAGAAAGCATATGAGAAAACACATGGAATGACTTGTCTTTACTTAAACATTTAGACAGGTTGTGAATCTGAATTGCTGTAGCTGTTCTGCAGAGTCTTACAAAGAGACACACCTAATCTGCAAGGGAAGACTGTTGAGTGGAACTGTTCCCTTAGAGGTATTTGGGAGTGATTAATATGGACCAATGTGACGCAAATTTTCTCTATTAGGGTCTATGAAGTGGCCTTGGGAGGAATGAAAGTGCTACTGCTGCATTTCAGGAAGGCTGAACTGGCATGGATAGCAAGAAAACCAAGACTCCAGAAGAAATGCAATCCCCAGCATGCCATGCACACCACAGACTGGATTTTCCTGAAAACAAAACCCAGAAGGAACTGGACTGTGCAATTTCCATGACAGGGAAAGAGAGCAAAGAACAGAGGATGGGACATTTCTCTTGGATGGTCATCAGCCTCAGACAGAAACAGCCCTATGGGATTATGGGGTACACATGGCATTTATTGCTGTGGTGGAACGTTAAAACAGGTCAGTCCATGAGAAAGTCATCTCAGTCTTAATTCCCTCAACTACAGACAAGTGTACAGATGTATCAGGCAAACTTAGGGAGTCAGTTTCAGTATTTCTGCTAAGTATATGAAACTCATACTCCAGACAAAGCAACAGGTGGTGAAAAACACAACATGGGTAAACATGGCATGAAAAACCAACATGGATATATCCTTAAATCCAGACTTTTCCCTTCATCAACCGGGGACTTGCAAAAGGGTTTTAAAATACACCACCTCTGATATGAGGTCTGACTCAGCCAATAAATTTCAAGGAGAGCAGCAATAGGAAGAGCTGGGTTGAAGCAGGGTTGATATGCAAGTCTTCGACAGATTTCTTTCCCAACAGTGCATATGACGAACCTGCTCCACAGATGATAAGAGATTGTTTGACTCTCAGCAGGCATCCTTGATTCCTTGACTGAGACCTCAGAAGCTCTGGTTTTTATGTCTTTATTTAGCCTAAGTGACAAGGGTGTCTTGGTTCAGCCCACAGCATGTCAGCCAAGACAGCAGCTGTCATGGAGACACAAGTGGAGGCGTTTCCCAGATGCTCCTCTCAGGGGGACCTTCTGCTTTCTTGGGACTCCCCTGACATTACAACTACCAGCAGAGATGGGAAATCATATCGCAGAGCAAACTGCATCTCTGCACAGTGGCCAACCCCTTCAGGGACATGTTTCCTTCTTCTTGGTACCCCCAGTGCCTGCAGAGCTCCGGTCCTACCTGTTACCAATGAAATTCATTGACTGAGATCAAGCTTGACTAGTTTTCTGTCTGTTAATAGCCACATGGGACCTGATTCTCATTTTTCTTCAGCATACCTTCCCTTCCATCTTCAGAGTGAGGATAGACCAGAAATGACAGCTGTCACTCTGTGGCTAATGGATGTTCAGTGTCTGACAGCACTGGGCACAGGGCAGATACTATGAAAGCTTCATTCCTGCTAGAGAAGATTTCCTCCACTTTACTGTTTTTCAAGAATGATTATCCTTGTATAGAATTTTTTCACTCTTTCTTCTAATTTTTTCTTTTTTTTTTTTTTCTTCCTCTGGGGTGCCTTACAGAACAAAAATATCAGCATATTAGAGAATAAAAGTAGAGTTCAGATTTGCTGCATATTTTATGTGTCAGTTCTAGTGACTCTAATACACATACTCCTTCTTTATCCTATTTTATCTGCAGTGGTATTCTTTTATCCTGACAATGAGGGTGCCCTCATTTTCAGAGGAATATATAGGTATTTTCACTGCATGCACCAACTTACCTTAAAGTCAGATGGATCCCTTAAGGAATGTGCTTCTTGTCTCGTCTGTTAGCACTGAGCATGGACCAGGAGTTCAGCTTTCTGAAGGCTACATGGAGACAACACATGGGTCTTCCTTGGCAGCAGAAGTATCAGATTTCAAAGGAGACCAAAACTCAGTGTATTCCTTCATTGTGTCTGCCAGTGTCAGCCACCAGAAACCAGTGTCCTGTGTGTCATACTGTCCAGTTCCAATGTTTGAGACAATATCCTGCGTTCCAGCCTATTCCTTGCCTAGGGTATCCCTGCTGCTCTGATGGCTCCAAGCTGTGCTGACAGGCTGTGGAAAGAGTTCATACTGTTATGATAAATATCTACATTGACAAGGAAAAAGGGAAAAGAGGGTAATCAGTTCTGGACAGTTTTGTTTGTTTGTTTATATGAAGGTACCTATTGGAAGGTGTTTGTTCCTTCAAATATTGAGTACGAGGACAGTGTAGTTATTAGGTTACAGTCCTTCCCACGCTCTCTCTTTCACCTCTGTGCCACAGAGGTGTCCCTTGTACCAGGGACACACTGGTGGTGTTGGCCCGCATGGTGTTGGCACAGTGGCACAGGGAAGGTTGCATCCGAGGCTCCCCTACTGCTCCTCACTGCAGAGTGAAACTGGTCATGATGGTGCCTGGGAGGAAAATATTCAGCAGAAACACAGCACTTTACCTAGAAAAATCCATAGTTACTGCTATGTGGCAGCAAGTAATTTTTTAATGTGACATTCCTCCAAAATACAAGAACAAAAACCAGACAAAATCTCTGTCTTCTCTCTGATATATTAAAGCGGTTTACACTTGACATTTCTGTCCTATTTTGAGGACTGGTGAGTTCTGCCTTTAGAACTAGATATTAATCTGAGTTTGAGTTTAATTTCAAGTCAATTTTTCCACTTGCATTTTCACTATGAGTTCAAAATTTAGTGTTTAGGTCCTTCCTTGAAGATTTGTGTTAGCCACCTCAGGCACCAAAAATCCCAATTTCTAAAGTTTTGTCTTCTTAGGCAGAGTAGAAAATGGACTTTCTCCCAAATACCTTATGTGGGCAGGTGTTGAGATTGTATGTGTGTTTGGGTACTTTGAAACACTGGAAAATGCTGAACTTTTTCTACCCACCTCTGAGAGCTGTAATACCCAGTAGAGGAATATCCTTGGCCTTTTGAATATTAAATATTGAATATTAAATATTTAAATATTTGAATATTAAACATCTCTTTGTTTTGCAAAAGGCAGACACATAAAAGATATATATCTATAGATATAGATATATAAATGAAAGATTTTTCTCTACAGGTCTCAAAAGAAATTAAAAAAAAAAAGAAAGAAATGGAAGAATAATTCGGATTGGAGGCCAGCCTCTTGCTCAAGTAGCCTTGTTGAAATTTGCAGAACACCATCTCTGGCCTCAAACCAGGTTACTCAGGATTATGTCCAGCTCTGGAAGGAACTCCAGCAACAATCCTCCCTTAACCTCCTGCACAGGCTGCTCCAATGCTTGACTGTCCTCACAGCGAAAAGCATTTTGTTTTCCTCTCCAGGTGTATTTTTCATTTACGTTTGCTGCTTCATGTCCCAGAAACCACAAATACTATTTTTGCTCACGTAGAATGGTTTTGCCTTCACTTCCTCTTAGAAATATAAAATCCCCAGACTCAAAAAGTAGCAGAACTGTCCCGGCAGCTCAGATCAGGACACTGCTCACACTCATGGAGATGAATGCAGCAGTTAAGGCTGGAGCAGCTTGATCCAAATTGCTTTTGACCTGCTCCTTCCTGAGATGATGCTCCTTGGGCTGCAGGAGGATTGGAATGATTCCCTCCACCACACCCACAACAGGCAAGCTGGACTGCATCTTCAGAGCTCCTGGTAAAATAAGGGGCAAAATCAGTTTGCAAAACACACACCCTGAAGGGTTCATCATGAATGGAAGTGGACAAATGTCATGCCCATCCACAAAAAGGGCCGGAAGGAGGACCCGGGAAACTACAGGTCCATCAGCCTGACCTCAGTGCCTGGCAAGGTTATGGAGCAGATCATCCTAAGTGCAATCACACAGCACCTACAGGGACAAGGGATCAGACTCAGCCAGCACAGGTTTAGGAAGGGCAGGTTCTGTCTGACCAACTTGACCTCCTTTTATGATCAGGTGACCCACCTGATGGATGAGGGGAAGGCTGTGGATGTGTCTACCTGGACTTCACCAAGGCCTTTGACACTGTCTCCCACAGCATACTCCTGAAAAACCTGGCAGCCCATGGCTTGGACAGGGGCACTCTGTGCTGGGTTAAGAACTGGCTGGAGGGCTGAGCCCAGAGAGTGCTGGTGAACGGTGCTGCATCCAGTTGGCACAGGTCACTAGTGGTGTCCCCCAGGGATCAGTGTTGGGCCAGTCCTGTTTAATATCCTTATTGGTGATTTAGATGAGGGAGTTGAGTCCACCATCAGCAAATTTGCAGATGACACTAAGTTGGGGGGGAGTGTCGATCAGCTGGAAGGCAGGAGGGCTCTGCAGAGGGATCTGGATAGGTTGGAGAGTTGGGCTGATTCCGATGGGATGAGGTTCAACAAGGCCAAGTGCCAGGTCCTGCATTTTGGCCACAACAACCCCGTGCAGTGCTACAGGCTGGGCACAGAGTGGCTGGAGAGCAGCCAGACAGAGAGGGAGCTGGGAGTTTGGATTGATAAGATGAGCCAGCAGTGTGCCCAGGTGGCCAAGAAGGCCAACGGCATCCTGGCCTGGATCAGGAACAGTGTGGCCAACAGGTCCAGGGAAGTGATTCTTCCCCTGGACTCAGTGCTGGTGAGGCCACACCTGGAGTGCTGTGTCCAGCTCTGGGCCCCTCAGTTCAGGAAGGATATTGAGGTGCTGGAGCAGGTCCAGAGAAGAGCAACAAGGCTGGTGAAGGGACTGGAGCACAAGTCCTGTGAGGAGAGGCTGAGGGAGCTGGGGCTGTTCAGCCTGGAGAAGAGGAGGCTCAGGGGAGACCTCATCACTCTCTACAACTCCCTGAAAGGAAGCTGTAGCCAGGTGGGGGTTGGTCTCCTCTCCCAGGCAGCTATCAGTAAGACAAGAGGGCATGGTCTTAAGCTGTGCCAGGGGAGTTTTAGGTTAGATATTAGGAAGAAATTCTTTACAGAGAGAGTAATCAAGCATTGGAATGGGTTGCCCAGGGAAGTGGTAGATTCCCTGTCCCTGGAGGTTTTTAAGATGAGGCTGAATGTGGCACTTAGTGCCATGGTGGTAGGAACCATGGTGGTAGTTGATCAAGTGTTGGACTTGATGATCTCAGAGGTCCCTTCCAACCTGGCTGATTCTATGATTCTATCTGCAGAGGACTTGTCACAAGAGAAATCATTTGTGGAAAAGCAGAAAGAGTGGGGTTTGCTTTCCTGTTGAGAATATTAAGCCTTCTGTATGGCTAGCTATCCCTTTGTTGGTGATGTACTGGGAAGCCAGTGAGATGTCTTCCAGCTCACCTCTGGGGTACACAGGACGCCTGCCTTTGGTCACCACATACTGTACAGGAGTGTCTTTGCCAGGGAATAGCGGACAGTATTCCTTCAGCAGATCACAAGGAAACTGACAGTGGACTTTGTTCGACTGATTTGTGAAAATGCCAACAGCTTTATATTGCAAAAAAATATGAAGATGTGAAGTTATACCTGCTATCCCTTCTAACATGATTAATCACTAAAAGGAGACTAATTAAGGGGGTTTTTCCCTTTTTGGATGAGCAAAGAAGAGCACACCAGTGCCTTGGCACCCCTGGCTGTTGATGTCACATGAGAACCAGGAGAGGTCTTGGGGTTTGGTGTCCTCAACCAGTTGGTGAAGTACCAACAGGTGGCTTTTACACTTCATGGCAATGAACAAGTAAAGAAGAGATAACACATGACCTTATGAGGAATCGGAGGGAGATAGAAGGGAGGGAGGAACCTTGATCACTGGGCATGTCACATTTATCTCTTGATTTTTCAGGTGACTTTCTCTCTGTATTCTCCCTGACCTTTGCAGTTTATCTCAACATGATACAGGAAAAAGATTTCTTAGAGCTACTTTGCTTGACAAGATTGCTTAAATCTCAGTCTGTATTTTAGATTAAAAAATCTGTCTTCTCTTCTCCTTTCTTTCTTTATTGCAATTGGACTATATAATGTATGTTCTATATCTATCCAGTAACTTTGAATGTTATCCAGATTTTCTTCATTCACAGACTTATCTTTTTCTTTTTTTCTGTGCCTCATGTTACCTTATTTCTGCTTGTCACAAGCTATCTTTTGTTTACTTGGAAGAGAAATTTTGACAATTTTGTCAAAATGGTTAAGAAAAAGAAACACAGATATCTTTTCTTGTTTTCTTAACAATAAGAACAATTTCCTGTTATTGTATGTCTGGCATAAAGCCCATTTTTAAAATTAAAGTCATGATCCTTGAGCTTTGTCTCCATGTTCTACCATATTCAAGTCATATAAAAAGTTTGGTATTAGCAGGAACATCTGATCACTCGACTTTGTGACTAAAATGACATCAATCAGCATGTCCTCCATTTGAAAGGCAGAGTGACAGAGAGCAAGGTGATCTGATACTCACAAGATACTGAAACATCCATCTCCCTGCAACGCTGACCTCCAGCCAGGTAGAGTACTGACAAAGAATAAACCCTAATTAGAGATGATCAGACTATTTGGGGCAACCTGGAGTTTCACTGGAGACTTCTGTTACACTGGAAACAAAAAAAAAAAGAAGATATTCCCTATCTGCTGCATGTTGGACTAAAACTGGTCCCTAGGAGTGAGGAAACTGGGTTCTAATTTCAGTTACTCTGTGATGAACTAATGAGCTCAGACTAAATAAAAGCTGAGCTTTTATTATATTTCTTATCTTGCACTTTATCAGATTTCACTGACACATTTTTTTGAACACTTTGCATGTAATAAAATGGTGCCTCCCTCTATGTTTCAATTCAATGTGTTTATTTAATTTATTTTACTTTATGCAAAAGAATTTAAATGGCTTTGATTTTATTCCTGTTTGAAAAGGAAAATCAGAAAAAAAGAAAAGAAAAAACAAAACAAAAAACAAACAACAAAAAAAAAAAACACAAAAAAACCCCCAAAAAAACAAAAACCAAAACAAACCAAAACAAAAAAAAACCCACTAAACAAAAAAAAAAATAAATCAAATCTTATAGTGTTTATCTGTTCTCCTAATAAACTAGTGCCTAGAGCTGTATGATGAAGTCGATGTTCAGAAATATTTCAAGTAGGAGTATTAAGGTTAAATTTCACTTTTGCTGGTTACTCTGAGAGAACAGCCCTTCACTGGCCTCTAGTGTAATATGATTTATTTCTTTACTTCAGCTGCTGCAGCACCCTAGAAAGTTGGGTGCTGAACAGTAAGGGACAGCATGGCAGCCTTGGTTAATTTACAGAGATCCCTGTGAAAATTCAGGCCAGACAGCAATGACCTGTTGACCAGAGAATGCACCTTCTTGAGGGAGTTTCTTCGTCCACATCTCCAAGGCAGTTGTGCCTCACACTGTGTCTGCCACATCATTCTCCAAACAAACTGGTAATTATCATAACACAGGGACACAGTGATGATGGCACAGAAATTCATCTTTTCCCTTTATGGATACCTTTTTAGCACAGCTCAGGTACTTTTGCAGGTTTGTCTGCTTGGTCACATCTAAGAGAGTCAGTCTGTGCTTTACGCACTGGGTTTCCTGGGAGCTTTCTCTGTTAACTTTTCTGAAAAATTTTTAACAGGTTCTTCTCCCAAAAGTTCTAACAGTATCATGCTAAAACTTTTCTTCTCATGGAATGCCTTGGTTTGAGTTCCCCTCTCCTGGGAGCCAGGGGGCCTAGAAGCCTAGAGGTGATTAGGTCCCAGGAGAGTTCTCACTAAGGAGCCAATCGCAGCTCTTCTTGTTCGCTCCTGTAAAAATTAGATATACACAACAACTGGAAATTATTGGCAGTCAGTCTGTGTGTGTGAGAGAGAGAGAGAGAAGCCGAGGGATGGATGAGGCTCCCAACCCAGGGGCCCCCATGCCCAGTGGCCCTGGCCAAGCCGGGGTTGAAGGCAGCGTGTAGGAGTGTGTGTATGTTGTGAGAGAGAGACTCACAACCACTGAGGTAAGAGGAAGGGAGGCAGGCCTTCTGCCAGGCCCTCTTCCCCTGCTCCCAGCCAGACTGCGGGGCGTTTGGGACAGTTATAAATGGACCCAACGCCTGTAGCTTAAGTTGGGGGGGTGGGGGGGGGCTTTCCCCCCAGTGTAGCTGGGGGTGAATGTAAGGCTTAGTATTTGAAGCTGAGCCAAGGAGGAGGGGCTGAAAGAAGCTCAGTGCCAGAAGAAAAAGAACTCCGGGTGAAATTGGAGACAGGCCAAGCAGGCTCGGAGGTGCTCTGCGTCGACTTTGTACGTGGACTGCCAAAATTGAGAGCTGCAGCAGCTGGAGAAGAGTGAGAGAGTCAACTACCAGCAGGCGTGTTCCGGGTAAGAACTCAAAACAGCATCTTACCCCTGGGAGGAAATCTTCACGAAACCAAGGAGGAAGGACTCAGAGCTATCTCCTTGGACCTCGTGACGAAGAGAAAACTTCAGCACGGAGCTGAGACTGGTGTGGGGGGGCGATCAGAGGAACTCATTTCCCTGATACCCCAATGAGAGAAAGACTGCTTACCTATCAGCCTGAGGGCTTCTCCTGAACTGATTGTGGGAGGGGTCCGAGGGGTGATAGAAGTGTGTTAATATTGTATATATATAATTGCTTTTAGTTTGTACAGTATTTTTTTTGTATAGGAATAAATGTATGTATATTCCTTTCCCCATACAGAGGTCTGCCTGCCTGAAAATTTCTCTTTGGTGTTGAGGTAAATTATGGGGAGGTGGGGGAAGCTTGGAGATTGGATTTTTAGTGGGGTGAAACCTCCACACAGAATCACAAAAAGTCAGCAATGTTGGTAAGGACTGCTGGAGGTCACCTAGTCCTGCACAAGCAGGATCTTTTCCCCCCTTTATATAAAAAAAAAATCTTAACATTTACACCAAGTCTGATTTTACACAGAGAAGCTTCTGAGCATTCATCACAGCAACAGAAAATCTTTCTTGGGTGATTTTTTAATTTATTTTTTATTTTATTGATGAGTAGTGGGAAACAGCAGTGAAATGACTTGCAGATTCACCCATACCACATATATCATGTGCTGTACATCTAGGAGGGATGTTTTTGTCAGAGGTGGATGAGAAGCAAAAGCACCTTCTGCAAGTGATTAAAATCCAAAATGATGTTTAAAATGGGATGGTAGGAGAAGCCATTTTTTTCAAGAATACTCCAGGTCCACCAGTATCATTAATCTTGTCTGAAATGACAAAAGAATAATGAAGAAAAGCATGTGGGGATGGGGGTAGATGGAGAAAACAAGAGAGAGGAAAAAACCTGGTTGTTTGGCAGGATTTTGACAGACTAAAGAAACAATTATGTGCATAGCAGTCTCCAAAGAGGGAGATTTATAAAAATAAGAGTTCCTCGTGGAAGACCACACTTTAGACTGAAAAATACATATGCAAAGGTATTTGTGTTTCTGGTTGGTCTAACCTGGTTAACTGTCTTGACAGCAAAGAGGGCCTTAGGCACACCAGTTCCTGGAGCTGCACCATGCTGGAATTCAGACACTTTCTCCAGCACCTCACATATCCCTGTTGAAGATGGTTTTAGTAAGAAACCATTACCCAGTTAGCACAGAGCTGGGATATTGCAGAAAGAAGGCCAATAAACTAATTTCACACACAGCTGCAAGCTAAATTCCCATTAGTAATGGCTTAAAAAGATGGACTGTGAGTCCATTCAAAGTAGCCAATATTTCAACTACCTGCAATCCTCCCTATCTTGTGCTACAGGTAATAAATTTTTCCTCTGCAGTCAATGTAGTCAATTGTCTCTCAAGTGCCCTTTTAAATGTATCAACAACAAATAAGCCGCTGTCAACACATTGCAGAAATTGATTCCCTTCATAAAACACATAAATACCTCTCAGGAATAATTTGGTCATTTCTTTGTATACGTTCAAAAATTCTCATATTTAGCTGAGCAGAAAGTTTTTCCTTCTGCATCCCTTAAAAAAATTTCTTCATAGAACAGCTTTGTGCTGCTTTTTTTTCAGTTTTCCCATTGATATTAAACAGTGCAGACCAGGGACAGAAAGAGGCATGTTTTTCCAAAGAGATTGAGAATAATATATTTACTTTAAATCTACATTTTGCTTAGATAATACATTTAACAACACCGTATTTTTTCAATGGGAAGTAGTCAATGTCTTTTAAAATATTTTGACTGTGCAGCAGGACTTTTTCAGGAATCTTTCTGAATTCCTGCCTGTTTATTCTTTTTTTCTCAAAAGATATTGACTAGTTGAAACAGAGCCTTTGCAGCAACATTTTGGGAACACTAAAAGCTCTTCCCTGGCATAGTGATATGTTCTGGATGTAAACTCAGTAAAATGTGCTGGTAATACAACTCAGGAAATACAATAGTTGATCACTACGGGACTTGAAATGCTGCACTCGTCCTTTGTCAAATCTAACCTCCTTTGAATTCACCTGGCAACTTTCCACATTGAACTTACCTTTTCATGATCAGAACATACAACTTATCTTTTGCAGGAGTCAGAAGTTCCTTCCTCCCAAAAGGATCTTCCAGTAACAGCTCTTTACTTCCCTACTTTGTTGTTCATTTTTTCTTACTGAGAATTTTGTTGCTATTCACTGGATGGCATCTGAACGTCTCATAAAATTCAATTTCCATCACGCTTTCAGCTTCTTGGTTTGCCTGGCTTGCTTGTTCTCGAAACAGCCGGTGAGGTCAGTGCTTTGGTAGTCTGTTACAAGAATCAGATCTTCAAAGTGATTGCTCACGTGGAGGTATTTATTCCTGAGAGATGATGGCACTTGGGCAGATGGGCTTTCTTTGATTCCCATCCAACATCATTTCCAGGGCTTTGCCACTCAGGGCAGTGCTGCCCATGGCTCCTGCCTGGATTGTGTGGGGCCCCTGTGGGTCTCTTTCTCCTCTGAATGGCAGCCCTGCCCTTGGACATATTGACTGGCCCTCCCTTGCCATGATGTCATCAGTCTTGATGGGACTACACCACCCTGCTGTATTATCTCATCACACGACTCTGCACAATGCATTTTACGCCACAAGCCATTGCTAACGCTTAAAATAATTAAGAAAAAAATAAACATATGAATTGAGGGTCAGGAGCAAACTCTTTTCTACCCAACTTCAATGGTTTAATGATTAGAATATGAGGTTAATTTCCTGTTTCCTTTTCTAAATCAGTGAATAATATTTCTTCAAGGCGTTAAGTGCATTTCATTGACTCAGCATTTGCACCCTGTGGAACCAATGTTTTAGAGAATTTTCCCGCCGAAGTTAGTGAAAAGCAGCAGTTATAACCCCATCCACTCAACAGCTTCTGCCCCAGTTCTAACATGGAAAAAATGCCCACACTGGTAAAGCTGCCCAGCTCAGGGGTAGATTTCATCAGTCTCCTTCTTTCCTTTTCAAACATATTCTTAACATATATTCTAAATCGGCTGAAGGATGTAAAACTCTCTGTTTTCCCCCAATACAAACACTTTGACCACTTGGCAATTCAACCAATTGGGTGTTTTCTGTCTGGGTAAGTAATTATTATTTTTGTTGTTTCCCTCTGTTGTTCACAGTTCTATGTGCCACAATGTTTGCTGACTTTCAATGTAAAATGAGGCAGCTATTTACTGCAAAGTGCTTATGCAGATGCCAGTTCCCTTTGCAGCCTTGTGAAAACAAGTGATTGATTGTTGGTGCCCAGATTTCCTTTCTCCCCAGTTCTCCTGGAAGTGTTTTTCTTCTGATGTTCACAGACAGAAACTGCAAAGTCCTTTGAGAGGGAAGCTGAACATCAACCAGAGTGGGAAATCCCTTTGAAACAAATGTTCTTGCCCTCGCAGTCCTCCAGTGCACCGATTTTTCACATAAACTGTCCTTTCCACTGGACAATGAGGCCCAAAATACATTTTCAGCAGGATGAGCCAGCAGAGAGCTGGAAGCAAGAGTCAGACAGGAAAGATTGCTATGAAAAGGCTGAACCCGCACTCAGAATTTTACTCAAGTGTCCTCTTCTGCTGTTCTCTCAAAGTCTGGAAGCTGCCCTGCAGCAAATGACTGAAGGAAAAAATAGAGTTTGTCATGAAAGTAGTTTAAAATAGCCTTGCCTGATAAACAAAAACTGCATCAGCCTTTGTATCAAAGGGAGAACAGACAATAAGCTGTTATGAATCTCACTATTTAAACAATGAGGAGGAAAAAAAAAAGAAAAGGTACCGATTTTTTTGGGTTTTGGTGTTTGGTGGTTTGTTGTTTGTTTGTTGTTTGGGTTTTTGGTTTGGTTTGGTTTTGGGGGGTTTTGTTGTTGTTGGCTTTTGTGGTTTTTTTTTGTTTGTTTTGGTTTGGTTTTTTTGATTTTTTTTTTGGCTTTTTTTGCTTTTATATGGATTGAGGTATTTCCCTGTATTTCCTCTTCACTGTGTCTCTGACTTTCTGTTTCCTGCTGGAGCAGCCCAGTGTGACACAGCTCCTCTTTTGACCAAGGCTGCAAGACTTTGAGAGGCCCAAGGAATGTAGCAATGTAAGACTGACCCTGCCAGCTGAAGTCCAAGGGTCAGTAAGTCCAGATCATATTCCATAAGCTTTTTTAAAGGATATGAATGATTCAAGCCTAGAACTCATTTCTGTACTGATGGTTAAGGTTAACACTTTCTCTGCAAACAGTTAAACTTTATGGAGCATCAGTAATGCATTGCCATTCATCAGACACCACAGAGAAGACGTGTTATCTGTCACACCCATCTTGGAGCACTGATACAACTTTCAGAGTATTTCAGTTTTGCTGAGCCTGTTGTCAGTGTCACTAGATTTTACTAGCTTAGTTGAAAACAAAGGCATAAAAGGAGAGAGGGAGGCTTATCAGGTAAATTATTTAGTTAAATTCTAGGCAGTATAAATGTTGTATTGTAAGTCTGGCATAAAACAGAGAAGAATAAACACTAACCACAGAATTAAATGCAAATAGCCCTCTAAGAGGTCCTGTAATTAAATATGTAGCAAAATGACCTTGGTATCAAAAGCATGTGAAATTATTAAATCTAAGAAGAAAACCTAATATTTAGACTGGACCTGCCACCAAAATCTGAAAGTACGGAAAGTAATTAGTCTTCTGCTGATGAGACTGAGCGGAAAAATGCTTTTCTACAAGGAAAAATATATGAGAAATGACACAATCTTAGTTTAGGAATGGAAGTCAATTAGGATACTTACACAGTGCATTAGAGGTCGTTCTTTCTGCTCTCTGAAACCAGACCAGGCTGCATTTGAAAGCTGCCATCTGTGCATAGGAATTCTGTCTTTCTCTCTTCCTTGCTCACTTCCAGAAGGGACATTTCCTTCTCCTTTCCCTGCTGTGTGACACCAGAGCTTCTCTGCCCTGTGGAACAGTGGGTTCAGATCCCAGCTGTGATCCAGAGCTCACCAGACACTCATTTCAACACACATCAAATACAGGGTATTGTTTCTTCTCCTGGTTTCTGTTTTGGGTCAATATGAGCCAATACTGTTGTGGGAACATCATGTGGTTTCTCAGTTCTGATCCTCAAAGACATAAAACACCTGCTTCACACAGAGCGTTACTAGCTTTATTGGGGTTTTCTTCACAGTCAATGGCGAAAAACAACTGAATGTGCTCTTCTTTTTCCAAGTTCCTTTAGTAGAAACCTCTTTATTGATGCCAAATGTAAGTTCAAACAAGTTACCTGAAGCTCAGTAACTCAACCAATGTGTGGAACAGAAAATGGAAATAGTTCTGTCTGAATTAAAGGTCACAGAAATGGAGGATTTGGCTTCTCTTTCATGCTGGATGACAGAGTTAAAGCAGTGAACACGGAATTAGAATTGCCTTTGAAAGATTTTTGCAACTAAGCAAATACATCTAATTAGTTTTAGAAATATCTCATTAATGAGTGTAAATAACACAGTGAAGTAATTAACTTATACAATGAAAATTGCCCATTGCCAAATATTTGCAATTAGAGTTTTACTAATAAACTTCAGAGGCAGTTATACACCAAAAGAAAAATGAGGGTTAACATATTATTGAAAGCTCAGACATTTTTTTATAAGCATCAAATTAAACCAATCCTCACTCATCAAAAAGTATTAATTGCAACTTGCATATCCATGTCCTCAAGGAGTTGAATTCCTTGTAATTTCACAGGCCAAGAGAAGAATGTCTTTGAGAAAAGCAGCAGATTTTCCTCTACCAGGTCTAAAACACCCACTACTCATAAAAAATGGAGTTACCAGAAATTTCAGGAGTGTCTTCCCTCTGCAAAGTATATCCTACTAATTTCTGAAAGAAATAAGAAATCTTGGGGAAGAAACACCACTCTAGTATTTCTAGAAGATCCTACATTTTTTGCTTTCTGATCAAGCCATGCCATAGTTCCAGTTGTGCTGTCAAATCAGCTACAATACTCTTCATGAAAGTACTTAAAAATCCTGAGGACTCCTTTAGTGCTTGGAAAAACATAGTCTAGTTTGTTGGTTTGGTTTTTTTTTAATTATAATTTTGAATCATAACTACACTTACAGAAGCAGAAGGAGGAGACAAATACAGATGAAATTGTCTTAGAGGACTAGCTAGAAATATTGAAGAGAAAATAAAGGAAAACAAAAGTTGTCAGACAAAAAAGACTTCTTAGGGGTAGAAGAAATATGGCTCCAGGAGGGCAGGCAGGAAGGAGCAAGCTTGCAAAGTGAGGAGTTGTTCTCATCCTCTTTTTATGTATATATTTATACATATATACTTTTGGGAGAAAAGTGAGGAGGTGAGACCAAGTCCTGTTACTGCCATCATTAATAGGTGGTGGGGCAGCGCCAGATGTAACAGAAAAGTGTACAAATAATAAAAATATCAAAAATATAAAAATTAAGAGGAATAGCAACACACTGCTCATTGTCATAGTATTGGTTAAATGCTTGTAATCTAAAATTTCAAAAGCACAGAGCACATCCCATTCAAGGAATGAACCGTTCATTATGCGCTGAAAGCTGCAGATTTTTGCCCAATTACTTTACAAAAGGACCCACTTTTGTCAATTACACTATTCAGGGAACAACTCAAGGGAAGGATGTTTCTGTCCAGTGAAATTTAAGTAGCAAGATTACATCACTGTTACCCAGATAAAGAAGATAAGATTTAACATTGTATTTATACAGATTTAGATGCAGCATAAATACCAATGCCGATGCAGTGACATGTGCTTGCTACAGAATGATTACTGAAGGAAAATGGAAAATAATCTTTCAAAATTATACAAGAATCCCAAGACAGGCGAAACAAGAGCTGAGACTACATCTCTGACCATCTCTGATGGGATTTGCACCAAAGCAAAGGTTGCCATTTCACAGCAGATCATTTTACTTTTCTCCTCACTCAAATGCATTTCCTAAATAATTTATATAAATGGAAAAAAACCACTGGAAAACTAACCAACCCCAAACATAATAAAATTTGTCAGAGGATTATTCAAGTATTAGTTAGTGTATTTATCTGGTCTCACTATACCACCATTATGCCTCTGCTACTTAACTTCCAGATTAACATTGTCAAAATTAAACACTAAGAATACCTGACAATAAACCCCCAAATTAGCAAATGCTCATGTTTTTTCTTTAATACCAGCAGTCAGCAAATATTTAAGTGCACAGAAATTAGGTCATGGAACTCTTCGTAAAAACCAATAAATAAACATGGATGAAGACTGTTATGCTAATTTTCTCCAAGCTTTTTTTTTTTTACAGAGTGTGTAATGGTTTGAGAAAGGAATGAAATGGGAAAGTTACTAAGTTTTTCTGACAGACTCAGTTTTGAGGGTTTGTCTTAAAATTATGTTTTCCCAAGAAAAAACAACAATAGACTGTGACATAACATTCAAAAAATCAAGACAGTCAATTAAAATTTTACATAAAATAATCTGTAACATTAAAAAAAAATTACCCTTCAAAATAATTTTCTTTATTTTTGGCTTTTTTTTTATTTTTTACTTATGATATCTACAACTAGTGGAAATACTGGGAAGCCACTTAAAATATATTTGTAATATTACAAGTTGTCTTGTTATCATGGAATCTTTTAACATAATAATTTTCAATGTTTCACCCCTGTTGCTTATTGCTTGCATTTGGTTCTTTAGATTTTCCTTTATAAATTCCTCTGAAAAATCCTTTTTTTAGCCTCCCCCTTCACATAAGTGTACTTTGATGTTTTATCCCAAAGGTTTTCAGAAACTTCTGATCAGTTTTAACTTTCCAACAATGGCTAATAATAAAGTTATTCTGGATGATAAATATGGGGGTTTTTCTAGTACAAGAATGATTTTTTAATTATATGGGTCAGAATGTCAAGCAAGCACACTCATAAAAGAAACTTGTGCTTAAAATTGTTTAAGAATTGAATATTTATTTAAATAATATTATGAATAATATTTATACTAAATAAAATATTTAGTATAATGTTAATTTAGATCAGTAGATTTCATCACTATCGTTTAAGAAGTATTTTGGTTTTTCATATACAAAAATATGGCTTATGTGAGGGAGATACGGTTTATGATAAGGATTTTGATGTCTATCACCCTCCCAGTGTTTCAACCACGTTTAATTCCGTTTTATGGGATTTTGATTTTTTTAGTTATCAGCACTTGCAAAAAGGTGTGTTTTTCTTTCAATCAGAGAAAAGAAATTACCAGGACATTTTCAGCTGTTTTGTTTTCCTACTGTACTTTGTAAGGCTCTCTCTCTCTCTCCCAAGTCCTCCAAAGGATCCATCCCCTCTGCCTTTGCCTCCCCAGCTGAGGGAGGTCCCTGGCTGACGCTGTGGCCCTGCAATGGTCCAAAGAAACTTCACGAGGTAGAGACACCAGTTTGTCTCAATACAAGCAGATTGTATACAGTTTTTCCAGGTCAGCAAAAGACAAAGGGCTGGGGAAAAAGATATGTGTTAAACTACAATGCAAAACCTGCCCTTTCCTCAGAAAGGGTGAACTTTCACTATGGAATTAATGGGCAAGTACAGAAATAGAAATACCGGGAGTTTTCTCTGAGGAATTGTGGGACAAGAGGGGAGGGGAAAGGTTCTCATTTTAAAAGAATTTTCAGTACGAAATTAATAAAGAAAAAAAAATCACAATCTTAAAAATAAATGAGAAACGCTGATTTTTTTAAATATCAGATCATAATTTTTTTCCAGCTAAGCATCATCCCATATGTTGTCAAACAATACAAGTTTCCAAGATTTTTCTCTTTATATTTCTGATGTGTATTACTTGAGTTTTGGTTTTCTTAAACCGATGTTTCAAAATTAAAATTTATGGTGAGCCTGAAATATTTAGCTGACTGACAAAAATGTCAAAACCGCCCTGCTGTTTCCTCAGTAGCTTTCAATTTCTGTGGTGGAAGAAGTAATTTGAACTGCCATTGGACATAAAATTCAGGCAAAACTTACATATGTCTGTAGTAGTCTTATAATGAAGATAAAATGAAAAATATATCCACAGATGCCCACACCACAACAGTTTTGCCCTACTAGAAACGCTCCAAGTGGTCAATAGATAGTGGCCTCTGTGGCTTAGCAGGGTTTTTCTATACAGTTACAGCAAGCCTGGGTCTCATTGTCCCCATCATACAGCTTTTGTGATGAAATTCATTTGACTTCAGTAATCAAGGAAGGTACATGACAAAAGAAATAGAGACAAAAAAGGCTGAAGTGGCATGTCCACAGGTATAAAACTAACCACCGACTGGGAAGAATGGAGCCAGAATGTCCTTGCTTGCCAGCCAGGCCACTCTTTAGATATCACAGTATTTCTCCCTCCAAAGGTGGCTAATTTCAGGGGTGGGATATTATATGAAACACACCACTGGTCTGCCAGCCTCATTTCTAAGTGAAGTTTAACATCCTTGGCCTACTGAGTTCAGCAAATATGAAAATGTACAGGGCAGCTTGGAGCATGAGTGAAGAGCGAGACAGGTTTTTGTCTCTTCTATATTTCAAACACATCATTAGAGGTTTAATGACTGACATAATTATGATACAGTGCTTGTGAGATTCCAGATCATTAACCTCCTCTTCCATGTGTAAAATGGAAAAAGTCTGTGGTAACTATTAAAAGAACAATACACAGAAATAATTAATACTTATTAGACAAGTCACACTGAAAATATGCAAACATCAGCAGGTGCTGAGACTGTCTGTGGGTGTGCACAGGGAGCACAGCACAGCTGTGCAAGGCCCTACTGCCATCCCAGTAGAGTGGGATATCCCACCCTGCAGCAGTTGAACGTTGGAGGACTGTGATTTCTGTAGGTCCCCTGAGGTGTCTGCCAATCCTAGATGGACACCTACATTTACACAGTCTAGTGTCACTTCCACAGACTCTGGAATTGCCTCTAGTTGCCTTTTCACGTTGCATACTCATGGTCAAAATCTGCCTCTTCTTGCACAGACATGACAAAATCATTTCTCTGGTCCAAATTGTATTGAAAACATTGTTTTACTGACCAAAAGAGCTGTTGTCATCTTTATGTTAGTGTCCTAATAAGAGGATCTTGAGGACTGAATTCCCTTACATCTGGCCTGTGACAATCAGAGAGCTCTGGGACAGGGCCCTCTCCAGCGTTACTTCTCATCATCTGGAAATAAATAGATTTAATAGAGAAGAAGTCAAGAAGGCATCACTGTCTCTCAGACATTCCACACAAGTAAATGGGGGGGGGGGGGGGATGGAGAAAATAGAAATTCCTGTGCACTTTCTTGGGTTTTTGAGATATTAACCTCAGACATGTTCTGCCAGCAGTTCCCAGCTAAGTCTCCCAGTGATGACAAATATTTCATCTCACTAAAGTAAGGCTTAGTGACTCTAAGTTGGGCATGCCCAGGTGGATCCTTCTGTTTGCTTAAGAGAAGTGTCCAGCTGGATCACCTAGAAATCACATCCAACTTCAGATTTCTCTTAACTCCAAATTAAAGTTAGTCAGAGAACCTAGTTAATGCAGTCCACAGTCATCATGGGAACAGAGCTGCTGGTCAGCCTGTGCCAGTCTGTACCAGGAGCCTTCAGGCAAGCACTGGGAATGCCTGTTTTCCATACAGTCCTTCACTCTGATTAGTGGATCTGCCACATCATAGGAGCTCAGTGAACCGGCCAAACATCCGGACAGCAGATCCAAGGAGGCTTAGCTCCTTCAGTCACCATGTAATTTTGGTTAAAACCGCTGTTTTCTGCCCCACTTCTATAGCACTCTTGTCCAGACGGAGGATCAGTTCATTGACCTCCAACATCCCTTTCCTCATCAGGGACACAAAAAAACAATAACAGGGATAAATAAGCCTTTTGTAAGCCTTAATTCACAATTTAATGAAAGGGTTCAGTATTAGTTGTGGCTTCAAGAAAGACCAACATAATTTCCGAAACTGCATATCTATAAATGGATAATACAAGTGTATTACCACTTCATCTGAGCTCAAGAGTATGTCTGGAGAGTGAATTTCCCAGTCATATCCATGTATGACTCACTCATTTCATGGAGCTCTTTCAGAGCGTGACTCTGAGTTTTATTCTGGAAACACCTTAACCAAAACCGACCATCCACAGGGTCTCCTAATATGCTTCACCTCCTACAGCCTTTCAGTCCAGAGGACCACTTAGGGTTTATCTAAATAAAATACCCTGACTCTGTGTAATGTGAATTTCAGCCCTAAATGTTCTGCTGTGCAGATCTACTCTTTTGCCTCTACAGTTCATGCTAATATATATATATATATATACTCTTGTGTTACTTCTGGTCAGTGTAATCTTGGCTTGGCTTGAGCCATATCCATAGTTCTTCAAAACACAGATTGTCAGACAGTACTATTCTGCCTATAGATGGTCAATAACTATAGAAAAGTGCCTGATTTTATTGCCTGTCAAGATTAGCAGCTGAAATAGTGCTGCTACAATCAGGCCATAATTCTGATGCCCAGTACTACAGAAGGCAGATTCCAAAGATTCTTGACAAGACTACCAACATCAGGCACAGCTGAAAAATGTTTCTGTACTCACTCCAGTATTCCTCTATTGGACTTTTTTTTCCAAGCCTTTTTAATGAAAGAAGGTCTTTTTCAGTTTTGTTTCAGCTTTAGGGTAAGTCAGTCCCTTGTAGTTTAAATAGCCTATTGGGGACTATACTGAGTTGACCCCAGGCAGCAACTAAGCCCCCATCCCAGTTGCTTACTCAGTCTCTGCCAGAGGAATGGGGAAGAGAATCACAAGGGCAAAAGCGAGAAAAGCTCATAGCTTCACGCATAAAAACCATCTAATAAATGAAGGGGAGATAAAAGAGGAAAAAGAAAACTGATGCAAAGGCAATAACCTATGACCTCCCACCAGCAAACTGATGCCCAGTCAGTCTTCAAGCAGTGCCCACTTTGGAAAAAACTCTTTTCCGCTTCCTGCAGTTTCAGTGCTGAGCATGATACTGTTTGATATGGAATATGATATCATATGGAAATAACAGGAAATACAGTTTTGCTCACTTTGGGCTGGTTTTCCCAGCTGTGCCAAATCCCATCATGTTGCCACACTCCAGCTGCTCATTGAGAGAGTAAAGAGAAGGAAAGAAGGTGGTGATGCTGTACAAACAGTGTTCAGCAACAGTAGGTCACCAGTATGTTTTCTGTGCTGTTTTGGTTCCAGATCTGAAACATAGCCTGATACAGACTGTTAGAAAGCAAGATCCACCCCAGTCCAGTGTAGTACAAGAATTACATTATTTTTTGTTTTATTTAACACTCTTGAGTGGCAGAGAAGTTTTCAACCATGTGTTTTTAAAATTTTCCCAGAATTTTAATGCCTCAGTGAGAGTGCCATTTGCATCTTTGATTCACCTTTGCTCCCTTTGGCTTTGCCATACACAGGCAGACCACTTCTGTCAATAGAGAAACTCACTCTGAGAGTTTGCTGACCCCAGGAGTTCTCAGGCACCTGAACTTTCAAGGAATTTCAGAAGAAGATGACAACAATCACCTGGGGAAGGCAGAGCCTATTTTGAGGGAAGAAAACAGCAGCACCCTTCTGGAAGCATTTTACCATGTCATAAGTCAAAGTTGACTGTGTTGAACACGGGAATCTGTCAGTACGAGTAAAGGATGACACCAGATGTAAAAGGATATATTATAAATGATACATGAGATATCTGTCGTGTTGATGTTAAAATTAGAGCTGGTCTTTAATATTTCATAGAGGACAAAGCCATGTATGCTTTTGTAACTGAGTTCCTGCCACTGCACGATAGACAGTGACTGCTTTCTTACATCCCTCATGGAGACATAAGGTGGCATGTAATCATTTTCATAGGTGTTCTTGTCACTCAAGACAGCACAAAGTTTTAAGCCTATTTTTGCCTTCTCTCCTCATTTTTATGAGCTACATAAAGAGAACTGAGAAATTTCTCCACTTCTCAAGAAGTTTTCTATACCAGTTTTAATTAGAACATTTGTGTTAGTGCCAGACAGTCAGAAAAAAGTTCAAGGCCAAAACCACACACTCAACAAGATCAACTAAGAATGTTTACTAAATCCTGCAGACCATCTGCACAAATCTTGTGAAAGCTGGCTTCCTAAATCTTGAGCTATTGAATATCAGGGTTGATTTAACTAGAGATATTAGTGGCCAGGTACAATGGCCACTACATAAAGCCCTTCCCTCAAAAGAAGTGTGAATCAGCTTGTCCCTATTAATTGTACACAGGTAAAACTACAACTCAGTTCTGACAGGCTAAATGTGAGAGGTGAACCATTAGCATAAACAATGCATAAAGCAGCAACAAGAAGGTTGTGAGAGTCACAGTTTAGTAGATCTGACTACCTGCGAGGAAGGAAAAAGAAAAAAAGAGGAAAGAGGATATGTTACCTTCTTCATCTTTTTCATGGAGAACATTGCAGTTCTGTCCCACAAAAATTTTTCAGTGGGAAGCTTTTTTCAACCTGATCTCATTGCTTCTTAGAATTAAAAAAAATGTTAGTGTTGCCAAAAATGTTATTTTTAGCACACTGTGAATATTAAATGATCAATGGTTGATGTGATTTTTTAAATAAAATCTACTCTACCTGGCTGCTCCCAGGCTTTCCTGAGTTGAAGAAAGCCTGAGTGTGTTGTGCAGTGTTCAATGTCATCACAAAAAGAAGCTACAGTTTGATCAAAATAAATAGTTCCTAAGAACAAGTTAGTTGTGTAATTTGAGCTTTTTAGTGTCGATTGTAGCTGGAAACTGATGTCAACAAATAAAATTCCTTTCTAATGTAGTGCTGGTCAACTTTTCACAGCATAAGGCAGATGTTGTCTTGGCAGATTATTGATTCACACCGTGATGCACAGATGCATCCAACACAAATATAATTCAGTCACAAATAAATGCCTGGTAAATAGATGAAATTGAATCCTAAAATATTTTGTTCTTTTAGTAGACCGGCTTTGTTTCTTGACCAGTTTGCACATGTGATTCATGTGTTTCTTATTACTAGATAAAGGACTGAAATGGTTGCATGTAAAACCACATTTGTTCTGGAAAATAGAGCTCTTGGCATAACATGATGTGCCCAAAGTTTAAGTCTTTCAACATGAAGCCCATCTGTTCTAGATAACATAGGACTGAGTGGTGACTAAGATGTTTTTGCACCTTTGAAATCTCTTGGCCAATTCTGAATTGTTTTTGCCAAGAAAGCTGTAGTTTAAAATCTTAAAAGCTTTAAAATCAAATATATTTTAAAGTAAACTTAAAGTAAATTATAAGTTTTCAGTTAAAAAAATAAAAAGAAATTGCTTTCCTTTTTTAACTATCTTAGGCATTAAACATTGTAATTTCTTGACATAAATAAGGGGATGAAAGTGAACTTTATGAAAATTACATTTTTTTTTAAAACCCAAGCTTTTAGCTCTAGCATATTTTTAGCAGTAACAATGTAACCTGCCTCATTTTATAGGTAGAATTTTTTTAAATGAGCCTTTGCTAATAAAACATTTGCTAATTTTGATGGAACAGAGTCACAGACAAGCCCATTTTAAATAGGAGATTAATCCTTGTTTTTCTTTTTAATTTTCTGTAGTATGACAAGCCAGTTTAATCACAAATTCAATAGTGTGTGCCAAGATTTTTATTGCAAAGCTGTAAATGAGCTTCTTTGTATATCTCCTTGTACTTTCTCTTTTCAAAGGCTCATTGCAAAAAGATTTAATGCTACTAACGATAAATACAAATAAACCTCAAATGTCAACCAGGGACCTCCCTGGTGTCTCTTTCTCTTGCTTCTAATTAGGGGGCATAAGAAATTTGAGCACAGGGATTTAAAAGCAAACAGAGAAACCACTGGAGAGCAGAGAGCAGACACTGGCACTTTCACTACAAGCTTGCACTGATAGATATTCCTGCAATAACTGTGCAACACTAAACCACCACTGCTCTTCTGCTGCTGCAGAGCAGTGAGTGGCAGCTGTGCTGCACCCCTGGGGCTGCCGAGGGTGCACAGAGTCTAATTAAAAAACCTGTTGGCACCCCTAGCAGGTTACCTGAAAGAGTCAAAGGGAGATAAGCAACACCCAGTGAGCAGCCAGGTAACCTGACTTGGTCCGTCATCAGGCAGATGTCTGCAGCAGTGACTGATGGTGGCATTCCAGCATGCTGGAGATGCCATGTCACCCATAATGGGGTCAGACTGTCCTCACCACAGTCTGGAGACCCTGGTTAAAAAATACCAGGCTCGCTTTCCTCACCCAACTAAGGCTGCCCTTGGGCACTACAGACAATCATTCAAGCCATGCTTTTGCCAGCTGGATGACAGAGATCATTAGCACAACAAAAAACAGAATACAGGAACTGTCACATCGGATCAGACCAGTGTTTCACTAAGTCCTGCATCACAGCCCTGCCCACAGCCCATTCCACAGGCTTCAGAGGAAGGTGAGAGAAACCACACTGTTGGAATGCTGTGATGTAGGGCTTCCAGAAGGAAAATATGGCTGGTATGTCAACATGTCAACTCCCTCTCTCAACCTGAAAAATAAGGAATGCAGCTCTAGTGTTTAGGGTCACAGCTGCTGAAGCAGAAGGCAGGAAAGGAAGGAGTTTAGACACTACCTCGCCTACCCATCACAGGTGCTTAAATTAGGCATTGTGAATGTCCTTCCTTGGTCCCACCATCTATTTTCTCTGCTTGTTGCATGTGATCAGTGATATTTTTCTTCCTCAGAGGAGTGAGATAAGAATAAAATTCTAAAAGATGTTCAAGTTTGCAAACATTTTTACCATTAGGAAAAATAAAGAAAATAAATACCAGAGACAGGAATATGTACCAGGAGATCTCAAAGCACTTCACATAAGATATTGAGAGGCATTTTCTCCATGTCATAAAGAAAGTTAACATTTCTTCCTGGATGCATAGTAAAACTCTTGTTAACTCTAAATGTTCCCCCTTCCCTATAAACATAGAATTTGTTTTGAAATTCCATCACTTATTTAGTCCTGGAGACACATAGAATCACAAGTGGTTGGCTTGGGGGCCCATTATGTAGTTTGTGTTCTGTGTTTCTCCACTGTAACTCTTGCTGGTTCCAGTTGTATGAATTACAACAACATCAGTTTTCTCATGAGCCCAAATACAGCAATAAACATTCATAGCACCATGTTCTAAGGCCAAGATTTTAAAACTAGTGGGAATCCAAATGCCTGATTTCAGGTGTTTAAACAACTGGTTTCCTAAGCAGACAGAATTTGTGCCAATTGATTGACCCTCCTTCAGGGGCTGAAAGTTGGATATTCAGCAAGGGATCCATCCAAAGTTATGGGTGAGCTTGAAAGACTTGACTTCCCAGATTGTATCTTTCGGGGGCACCAGTGGATAGCAGGCCAAAAAAGCTGCTTTTCATAGTAGATAGAAAGAACAAACTGAAATTCAGAAGGAAACAGCTCCTTTAACTCAAACTACATGTTACATACTACATATGTAAATCTCTTAGTTCAGCTTAAAGTTTGGTCCAATCCAGAGCAAACACAAGCTATCACTTAACGCTAATTGGAATCAGCATGATCTTTTCAGTATTCATGTCCCCAGACAGGAAGATGCTAATGAAAACAAGCTTTGAAATCAGCATTTAGCATGATTTCTGACTAGCAGAAGTGCAATTTTGCTGTTCATCCCAGCATTAACAGTGCAAACAAAAGCCATGCATTATGCCAAAGCCTTAAATAAGAGAGGAAAAAAGCAACACACCAAATGCAAACCAAACAGACCTCTCCAGAACACACTAAGTTACTAACAGTAAGAATTTTTAAGCAATCTGGTTTTCACCCCGCTTGTCAGCAGAGATTTAAAGCAGTGGCACAAGATGACTCCCAGCATTAACCTTTCTGCTGCTTCTCCCTGCAAGACCCTTGCAGAGTTGCTACCTGCACTCCAGCCTTGCTCAATCCAGCAAAGTCACACAGCAATGTATTCATGTTAATTTGCAGATATCCCTCACCTGGCTCTGAACAGCTACACACAGGGGAGACCCCACAGACCCCAGCCCTTGCTGGGAAGTGGCTCAGGGACCCTCCTTGATGTGGGACACCCCCCTTGATGTGGAACAACCCCTAGTACCTCATGAAGGTATGTTATGATGTCAGCAGGAAGCCAGCACAGAGGGAAGAGAGGAGATGGGTTTCCCCTTTAGCCTGGGATGTTTAGGAGGGAAGGAAGGAGGGAGGTATAGGGGGTGAACATTAAACCCTGACCATTTACCACACCTGGCCAGAGTGGAATGGGTTGTGAAATTGAACCTAGAATTCTGGAGAATTCGGGAATGGGATGCTGGATCCTGTCACCCATGGGGATGTCTCAACACTTGTGGGACCTATAGGGATGTTGCCATGGCTGTGGGACCCACAGGAGTGCCAGAGTAAGTGAGGACCCACAGGTGATGTCACAATGGGTATGGGACCCACAACGGATGTCGCGATAGATGTGAGACCCTTGGGGACCTCACAACACATGAGGGACTCTATGGGGTCGTTGCAATGGGTGTGAAACACAGGCACAATTCCTTAGAATCACTGCCTCCTCCTCAGCCCCAAACCAGTGTCTCCGGGGGGTGAACCCAAATCTGTCTGGGTTTTTTTCCAAAAACTAATGAGAAAAGTCCCAACTGAGAATTCTGGAGAAGTCTGAGTCCTGCTCCTGGCCAAAAAAAGGCTTTAAAAAGCTTAAAACCACCCATCTTGAACTTGGACAAATGACATTTCTTAAAATAAAAGCAAATAAAATAGGTTTTTCTTTTAAAAAAGATCAAAACAAACCAACCAACCAAACAAACAAACAAAAAAACCCACATCCCCCCACCCTAAAAAAAAAGAAAAAAAAAAAGGAGAGTTATTAAGATAATACTTTTAAAACTCTAGGTAAATACAGAAGGACTTTTCCTTAAAGTGAAGAGAATAAAAGGAGGTTTTTCCTTAAAAAACACCCATAAAATACAGATATTTTTAAAGGGTTTTTTTCCTTCCCAAAAAATAGAATTCCAGTGCATAAGGGCTTTTCTCCTCTCTCCCCCTATCCTGGAAAAAAAGCCAAAATACATAAGAAAGATTTATTTTTTAGTCTCAAAATAATAAACAAATAATTAACTTTAAAAGGACTTTTTCATTTAGGAAAATTAAATCAGGGGATGGGAGTTCCCCTGAAAAAAGGCAGGAAATGAGGAGAAATGAGAAAATAAGGGAGAATTTCTTGAGAGCCCTAACATGCAGGGATTGAGGGTTTTTTCTTCTCTCCGCAGTAAACGCCATGAAATAACCCCAAAACTAAGGGAAGTCATGGAGGGTTTGTTTTTTGGTGGTTTGTTTTTTTTGGCAGGGGGGAGGTTGTTGCTCAGCAGAGAAGAAACCCAGAATCCCCCATCCTGAAATTCCTGAAATTTACTATTTTGGGAGTAAAAAAAACCCCTGTGAAGTGATGAGGGATCCAGAAGTGTCTCCAGAACCCCAAAATTATTCATAAAGAGGCTTGTCTGTGCTTAAGAAAAAAAAAAGAAAGGAAGAATCTGGAGGAGCCAAAAATCCACAACCCGTGAACTCAAATACCCCTTTCTAAAAAATCCTGGGAGAGCTCAGAGAGCTTGGGTGGGCGGGAAGTTGGCAAATTCCCTATTTCCGTGCTTTTTTGATAAAAGAAGGAGCTGGATGAGGTAAACCCCAGCATTTTTAGGTGTTGGAGCTCATTTTCAGGCCCCGGTTCTTCTATTCATCGGAATCCAGGTGAGGGAACTTTTATTCTGATGATGATTTCAGTCATTCCCTGGAATCCTCTCTCTTTAAATTCCTTATATTTCATGGATTAAGAAAGCTTTCTCTCTTTAAATTACTTAAAAATGCATGAAAAAGGATAAAAACATCCTGATTTTATGCATTAAAAAAAGGGCAAACCATCATGTATTTGTGCACAAAAATGGCAAAAATCCTCAATTTGTGCACACAAAGGGCAAACACTTAAGATTCAATTAAATAAAAATTTATTAAAAATCAAAATGAATAGAAAATACATAAAAATCAACTTAAATTAAAAAGTCAAATAAATAGTCAATTAAATTAGAACTAAAAATTTAAAATTAAATGAAATAAAATTAAATTGAAAACTTCAATTAAAGTTCAATTATATTAAATTAAAAAAAATTAAATTAAGAAACCACCAAAATTAAATTACATGAATACTAGAAAATAAATTAAAGATAATAAAATAAAAATACCAACTTTCCAAATACTTCACTTAGTTAAAGAAGTGTTTAGAATAACACATTCCCCCTGCCTCCCACAAAACATTCCTGGGAAAAGAGCCTGGATGGTGTTTCAAAGCGGGATTTTTTGCCTCCAGACCCTCATTCTTGCTTCGTTTTGCCTCCAGACCCTCATCACTTTCTGGGACTTTTTTGGGGGGATTGTGGGTTGGGGATTTTTTGTTGGTTTATCTTTTTTAAATTTTCCCTGATTTTCACATTTTTTTAGGGTCGAGGATGTTACCCTCTGGTGTTTTCCTCCTCCTGATTTTGGGTAAATTCTGAAAAATAGTTATAATTTTCATCCCTGTTGGGGAATGATGGATTGACTCATTTCTCCCCACTCCCTTCCCCCCTTTTCTTCTCCAGGATCCGTTGTGGACACCAACACCTCATCTGAAAAAGGTGAATTTGGCAGGTTTTGCCTTAAAAACCACTAAAACAAGCTTTCTCTAACCCCCATTATACCATTTTCCCATTATTTCTCCCCAAATCTGTATGTTCCTTATGTAATCTCCATGGGGTAATTCCCTAACACCCCAGTTTCACCTTGATCACATCGTAGCAGACAAACCCATTTTTAGGTATTCAAGAACACAGAAACCCCAAATTTGGCATGTTTCACTTCAGTATCCATATAGTTAGGTGTTTTTTGAGGGGAGAGTTCCCAAATCCTGATTTTGCCACAGGGTCCCTGCTCTATCCCTACGGACCAGACCAGGGGGACCAGACGAATCCCAAACATGATGATGGGACATCTGAGAGGATCGCCCTCTTCACTCCCTTCACCTTCTATGGCAAAACCCATGAAGCACTCTTTGTAGGTCACTGAAAATTCAAGATTTTGGGGAATTTCCTCCATTTTTCCCAATTTTCCCTCTGTTTCTGTTTAATTTTTCACTTGTCTGTGTCCCTACCCCCAAACTCCCTTCTCCAAATTCAACCCCATTTGAGTTCATAGAGGAGTTTGTTTTGGGGCATTGAAAAGTCTTCAGGTGGGTCTTGAGGGGATTGGGGAATACTGGAGGGTTTGGAGGGGTTTGGAGGGTCCTGTGGCTCGTGGGTGTTGGGCGGGTGGTCCTTGGTGGTCCTGTGGGTGATGGGTGGTAAGAGGTCTTGTGGGTAGTAGGTCTTGGGGTGTTGGTGAGTGTTGTAGAGTCCCATGAGTAGCAGGTTTGGGGAGGGTCCCAGAGGGGTGGGTCTCGATGGGGTTGGGGAGTGTTGGGTGCTTTAGTGTTTGGTGGATTTTGGGGGGTTCTAGGGGCATTTGGGGGTCCTGTGAGAGAGCATTTCTATGGCTGGTGGGTCTTGGGGGGGAGGCCTGTGGGTGGTGGGCCTTAGGGGGTTGGTAGGTGTTGGGAAGTCCTGTGGGTGGTGAGTCTTGGGGGCCTTGTATAGTCCATGTCCACACCCCAAGTCAAGATGATGCACCACCAACCCCTGTCCCCATCCCTTCCCGGTGTCACCTGCAGGTGAACAACAATGGGGTGATCTCCTTTGATGAACCTGTCAGAGAATACACCCCCGATCCCTTCCCACTGGTGGATGGGCGCTCCTTCGTGGCCCCTTACTGGGCAGATGTCGACAACGTGCTGGGTGGGGATATCTTCTACCGTCAGACCACCAATGAGGTGCTGCTGGGGGACATCAGCCGGGACATCAACCAGTACTTCCCCGAAACCCTCTTCACTGCCACCTGGGCCTTTGTGGCCACCTGGGACCACGTGGCCTACTACGGCTCCACCTCCACAAAGGTGAGTCTGTGGCTGGGGCATGGAAGTCACTCATTGACTCTTGTGACTCACTTGGTGGCCTTGGTGACCAACCTATCTTTGGTATCCATGACCCACCCTTTACTTCCACAGCCAATCCTTACCTCTATGACCAGTCCTTGACCTCTGTGACCTTTTCCATAGGGCAACACCTTCCAGGCTGTCCTGACTACTGACTCCAAGACATTCTTCATCATCCTAAACTACTGGGACATCCAGTGGACCACAGGAGCGGCGAGTGACGGGGATGCTGAAACGGGGCTCGGAGGGATTGCAGCACATGTAGGTGGGGAGGGGGGGAGGAAGAGGAAAACGTTGTCCCACTCCATCTTCTGGGTATGATGATGAAGGTTAGGGATGGGCCTATCCCATCTTTTGAAGATGATGATGACAATGATGATGATGATGATGATGATGATGATGATGATGATGATGATGATGATGGTGATGATGAAGACTAGGGATTGGGCCAAAATATTTTTAAGGGGAAGTCTAGGATGTCCTGTCCCATCTTCTGGAGATGATGATGAAGGTCAGAGGTTGGCCCATCCTATCTTCTGGGGAGGAGGATGATGAAGGTCAGAGGTTGGTCCAGTCCATTGTCCAGAGATAGTTATGATGAATGTCAGAGATTGGCCCACAGTGATTTGGGGGCAGATTGAGGTTGTCCCACCCATCTTCTGAAGAGGCTCATCATGATGGTGAAGGTCATGGATTTGGTTCATAACATTTTTGAGGGCCACCAACAGTCAGTGCTCACCTCCTAACATAATTTTGGGGTCCCAACACCCCCTTGGGTGGGGTCAGTCCCCACAAATTCCCCCCAAATTTTCCAGGCGGGATTCAACAGCGGTGATGACACCAACTTCTACAACATTCCCGGATCCCAAACAGATGCCATCATCAACATCACTGCCACCTCCAATGTCAATGTCCCAGGGCGCTGGGCCTTCCGGGTGGACAACTTCCAGTTGATGGGAGTGGACCCTCCCAAGATGAACGAGGACAGTGACTGCTGGTTGTAAGTTGGAATTTTGGGGAGGAAAATTGGGAATTTCAAGGAAAAGTGGGAACTTGGGGGGATAATTTGGGAGTTAGAGAGAAAAAGTGGGGATTTTGGGGGATAATTTGTGATTTTGGGAGGAAAATTGGGGATTTTGGGAAAAGATGGTGAATTTGTTCAGGGAAATTGGGAATTTGGGGTGAAAAGTGAGTATTTGGACATGGAATATTCAGAATTTTGGGGGGGAAAGTGGGGATTTTATGGAATAATTTTAGAATTTGGGGCAAAATTGTGAATTCTGGGGGGAATACTGGGGAATTTTTTTAAAATTGGGAATTTGGGAGAAAATTGGGAAATTTGGGGGGAAACTGGGAACTTTTTGAGGAAATGGGGATTTTTTTTGGGGGGGGAAGCAATTTTTCCTCTTGGGCTCTTGATGTCTCCTGTAGGTGAATCTAGGGGGCTGGGACAGAGGAACATCCCCATTACCACCGCTGTCCCCAATGAAGTTAATTGGAAGGTCAAGGTCGTGTCCTCCTCTACCAGAGCAATAAAATCACATCCAAGACATTGATTGTAGTGTCCATGTCATTATCACAGCCATGGTACCCATGGTGACATCATCACAGCCATGTCACCATCACTGTTCCCACAGTTCCAGGGGATCTGAGGGGCTTTGGGTGAAATGTGCTGGAGTTCATTCATTTGTGCCTTTTTGGGTGTTAATTAATGAGTTTTTGCACTGTATGAAGTCAAGTTCACGCAGTACCTGTGCATAACACAGAATATGGCACCCCCCCCAAAAATGTTGCACCCACGACATGCTCCAACATGAAACCACACATGCCCAACACTCTATGTGCCACACAACACAAACAACACAAAAACTAGGACAATACGCCAAAACTGTTGCTCCTACAACACACTCTGACATATCACAAGACACGCAAGACAAAACTTTACCCCTTCACTCCCATTCACAGAATCACAGAATAATTAAGATTGCAAGAGAACTCCAAGATCATCAAGCCCAAGCTTTGACCAAACACCACCTGGTCAACTAGACCAGAGCACTGAGTGCCACATCCCATCATTTCTTGAACACTTCCAAACTTGGTCACTCCACCACCTCCCTGGGCAGCCACTTCCAGTGCCTGATCACCCTTTCTGTAAAGAAATTCTTCCTAATACCCAACCTGATTCTCCCCTAGCATAGCTTGAGACCATTTCCTCTTGTCCTATTGCTGGTTACCTGGGAGAAGACTCTGCCCCCCACTTGGCTACAACCTCCTGTCAGGTAGTTCAGAGCATGAGGAGGTCTCCCCTGACTGTCCTCCAAGCCAAACACCCCCAGCTCCCTCAGCTGCTCCTCACCAGACTTGTGCTCCAGACCCTTCCCCAGGTCCATTGGCCTTCTCTGGACATGCTCCAACTGCTCAATGTCTTTCTTGCCATGAGGGGCCCAAAACTGACCCAAGGATTTGAGGTGTGGTCTCATTTTTGCCCAGCACAGGGGGACAGTCACTGCACTGTTTCTTGCTGGCCTTACTATTCCTGATCCAAGCCAGGATGCCATGGGCCTTCTTGGCCACCTGGGCACTGCTGGCTCATATTCAGCCCCTGTTGACCGCCAGGTCCATTTCCACCTGGTAATTTCCCAGCCACTCTGCCCCCAGCTTGTAGCATTGCAGGGGGGTCTTGTGACCCAAGGATGGGATACAGCACTTCCCCTTGTACCTCATACCATTGATCTTGGCCAATCAATTGTTTTGATTCCTCAAAATGATTTTTTTTTCCTTCCCCCCCTCCCTTTTTTACAGCAATCATCCCCCGCCATTTCTGCAAAAAATACCTAACCTTCCCTATTTTTGCCCTCCCCCTGATTTCTACTTGTTGTTTTGGGAAAATTTGAACCTCATCTTCCAAAAAAACCACAACTTTATATTTGGTAATGCCAATTGTTTGCATTAGTTTCAAAAAAACCCCCTGTTTTTCTCCCCTGTTCACCTTTTCCAGCCAAAAATTATGTCAAGGCACTGGGTGGGGTGGTCCCCCAAGGGTGCCTGGATTAGTCATTTTTTTCCCTGTTCTTCTGCCAAAATTAAAAAATAATTGAGGGAGGAGCCAGAGCTGCTGCCCTGGGATTGTGTTTTCATCACAGATTTGGGGATAAAACAGAGCTCTTTGGGGATACGAAGCTAATTTGGGAATATAACGGAGCCAGAGGCAGGTAAGGGCAAAACTATATCTAAACATTGATAATTTTTTTTTGGCAGGAAACCTCCAAATCGGGAAAATCCACCTGGAAATTCCTGAAATTCCTCCCCTCACCCTCCTCAGCTCTGGTTCTGGTCCTTAGAACAGTGGGATTGGAAGATGTGTAAGGGGATTTGGGGGAAAAAAGGGCAGGAAAGATGGAGGAAAGGGAAAAAGGGGGGGGGGGGAAGGGAAGAAAGGAAAAAGAGCAGAAAGGGGAAATAAGAGAAAGAAGGGAGGAAAAGGGGTAAAAGAGCAAGTAACAGAAAAAAGAGAGGAAAGGGAAAAGGGGGAGGAAAAGGAAAACAGTGAAGAAAAAGAGGGGGAAATAGGGAAAGTGGAGGAAAAGGGAAAAAGTGGGGGGAAAGGAAACAAGTGGAGGAAAGGGAAAAAAGCAGAGGAAATGAGTGAAAAGAAGAAAAAGGGAGAGGAAAGGAAAAAAATATAAACAAATGGAAAAGCAAAAAAGGGGAGGGAAGGAGAAAAATGGGATTAGAGTGCAAAAGGAGATTGAGGAAAAAAGGGGGAAGGGGAAAATGGAGCAAAAGAAACAAGAGAATGAAGATAATAAGGGGAAAAGGAAAACAGGAAAAAATTAGAAATGGTCAAAATGAAAAGGGAGAAAAGGGGAAAAAGAAGCAAAGGGATCTTGAATGGTGGGGGAGGGCATATAGAAATGTCCCCCAAAAAACTTGTTTTGGGGTCAGGTGCATTACAGTGTAGATGTCTAAATATGTGCAGTAAAAGTAGTGGCTTTGGGGGACTATGTGAGTGACAAAATCAGATTTTTAGGGGCACATTCAACAGAACACCCTTTTTTGGGATGAGTGCAAGGGTGAAAACCACAGATTTGGGGGATTTGTGAGTTTTAGGTCAAAAAGTGAGTGAGTTTGGTGCAAATTCTAGTGAGATTTCAAAAAATCTGAGAATTTGACTGTGTTCTTGCCTTTTGCACCCAGAGCATCATGGATGGCAGCCTGGGAAAAGCAGATGTGCCACACTGGTTCTGGATTGTCATGTTCTGGGGTAAGTTTCAGCTGGGTGGAGAAAAGCCCCAGAAGCTGCAAGATTCCCCTCAGATAATGAATTTACCTCAAAATCAGGGTTTTCCAGTCCCAAAGAAGGGTTTCCTAGCTCCAAATCACCATCTTTTGCCCAAGAAATTAATTGGGGTTTTGTCAAATTTGTAATTGTTCAAATTATTTGTTTCTGTTAATGATGATCTAGCAGATTAATCTAATCAGTTAAATATTTGTTCAGATCAATGGAGTTTATTCTCTCATCTGGAAAATGCACTGTATTGAAAGTCATCCAATTAATGATCTAGCAAATCAATACTTCATCAAATTAATAGTCAATTACATTAAAAATAATCAATCAAATTAACAGTTTGTCAAATAAATAATCATCAAACTGTACATTCAATCTATTTTATCAATATTCCACCAAATTAGTAATACATCATATCAGTAGTCCATCAAACTAACAGTCCATAAAATCAATGATCTAACAGTCTATCAAATCAATCAAGTCTATCAAATCCATAATTCATGAAGTCATCAGATAAATGTTGATTCAAATTTTTATTTCTCCAAAATAATATCCCATCAAATCAAATCAAATTAAATCAACAGTCCATAAAATCAATAATCCTGCAAATCAAAGACTCAGTAAGCCAATGACCAAACAAATTAATAGCCCATCAGTCAGTAGTCTGTCCAATAAAAAGTCCATCAATTTAATAATCCACTAGTCCATAAATCCATTGGCTCAATAATCTGAATAAATAATCCATGAAATCAATGACCCACCAAATCAATGGTCTATCAAATCAAAGCTCCATCAAATTCAAGGTCAATCAAATCAATAACCCATTAAACTAATAATCCATTAATCAATAATCCACCAAATTGATCAAGTTATGAAATTAACAGTTCATCAAATTCATAGTCCATCAATCAATGATCCATAAAATCAATAGTCCATCAAAAATCCGTCAAACCGATCAAAACTCCATCAATAAAAGGTTCATCAAATCAACAGTCCATCAGATCAATCAAGCCTATCAAATCAATAGTTCATCAAATTAATAATCCATTGAACCAAAATCCCATCAAATCAATAATCCATCAAATCCATGATCCACCAAAATAATAATCCATCAAATCAATAATCTATCAAATTAACCACCCCTAGTCTTCCTCCCCTTCATCCAATTCCTTCTCTTCCTCCCCTCCCCACAGCTCTCCTCCATGCCTTCCATGTCACCTCTGTCATGTCACCACCTCACCTAGGAGAGGAGTTCCTGGTGGCCTTCCAGCAGAATGGGGACCAACGCACCCTCCGCAGCGACTTCCGCCTCCTCCTTCTCACTGGCCCCTCCCCATCCACCACCGCCACCATTTCCATGAAAAGACCTGGATTACGGATGACGGTACAGGCAGCTGCTAACCAACCAATCCTGGTGAAGATCCCACCCCAAGCTGAGATGGTGGGAAGCCAACTTTTTGAAAACGCCGTGGTGGTGAAGACCACTGCTGCTGTCACCACAGTGATGATAAACGACAAACCCTCTGCTGCTGACTCTGCTGTCATTATCCCAGTCCACAGATGGGGGACGGAATACCACGTGGTCACCCCCAGCCCTGGCCCCGCCCACTATTCCCAATTCGTAGTGGCCACTTGGGATCAACCCACCACAGTCAATGTTCACCTCAATGCCGACGTCACCTTCCGTGGCAAGTTGCACCCACGTGGTTCCACCATCACCATCCTGCTGGAGCCGTTTCAAGCGGCACAGATCCAGAGCGCGGCAGATCTTTCTGGAACACGGGTTGTAGCTCAGAGACCCATTGCCATCTTCAGCGGCCGCACATGTGTGGGCAGGTTGAGCCGTTGCGATCACGTGGTGGAACAGCTCCGCCCCATCACCCAGTGGGGGACAACCTTCATCGTGCCACCAGTGCCCTTCCGGGGACAATCCAATGTAGCCTACATCTCTGCTGCACAACCAACATTGGTCAAGGGTCACGGTGAGGTCACCGAGACCACACGAGAATTACAACCCAACCACGCAGTGCTCTATGGTGCCCAGTCAGGAAAGGGCTTGTTCCTCACTTCCGATGCCGGGATCCAGGTTTTTCTTTTGGGAAATGGCAGAAATAGTGGTGAGGTCACCTTTACGCCATTTTTTGTCACCGTTCCCGATGTCACCAGTTACTGCAACTCCTATGGCATTGTCACGCTGGAGGGATATGACAACCGTGTCCTGCTGGTAGCCAAGACAGCAGAAACTTCCAGAATACTGCTGAATCAGAGGCCATTAGGGAGCACGGCATGGGAACCAGTCCCTGGGACAGAATATTCGTGGATTGGGATAAATTTGGGAAGCAGATTTGGAATCCATCGGGTGGAGCATGAGACAGCGGCATTTGGGGCATGGAGCTTCGGGACAGGGGAGGGGAAACGCTATGGAGCAGAGGGAGCCTGTGACAGCGGTGAGTGGAGGGGGACTTTGATATCAATAAATAATCTATAATTATATGGATATAAATAACAGCTATAGTAATTATGGTTAATTAAATCTAATTATAAAAATATATAATCATGCAATTATATAAATGACAGCATTCATTACATACAAATTAATATATTACTATATAAGAATAATGGTAAAAGAACTACTTGTAATATATTTAAATAAATAAGGATCAACAGAGACATAAATATATAAATAATACATAAAAATTACTGTCTCTAAATGTAAATAAATAATATAGAGAGAATATATAAATATTAGAGATAAATATAATAAATATTAAATTTAATAAATTTAATATACAATATATTAAGTATATATAATAAAAATACATTCCAGTGATACATGTATATTTTTAAATTAACTAGAATTATGTAAAAGTATGATATTTATAATAATGCTATATTATAATAGAAATATGTAAGCAAATGTGAGTAGATAATTAATATATAAATGAATATATAAAGAATATATAGAGATATATAGATAATTTAGAAAAAATATACATAAATATAAATAAATGCAATCAATAAATAATGCATAATATATAAATAAAGGACCATTCACTTAAGCGTTGGACTTGATGATCCTTGGGCTCCCTTTGAACTCCAAATATTCTGTGAAATCTCTGAAATGGATCATTAAGCATATCAGTAATAGAATTAATTAATACCAATTAATCACTCGTCATTAATAAATCCCCAGACCCCTGCCGAAAGGTGCAGTGCCGCCCCAAGGAGACCTGTCACCTGGACAAGGGCGCGCCCATCTGCCGTCACGATTATCTGGGCACCTGCACTGGCTCCCCATCCCTGCAGTACCACACCTTTGACGGGGCCCCTGTGTCCATCCATGGAGGCTGCAGGTACACCTTGACCAGATACTGCGGGGCCGACCCCACCCTGGAGCCCTTCTCTGTGGAAGAGGGGTGGAGCCAGGATCGCTCTGAGGCACCATTGGCCAACGTCTATGTCTATGCCTACAATGTCTCCATCCGTGCTGGGGGGGGCAGGACCATCCAGGTGAGTTTCCCCAGGTGTTGGATCCATCATTACTGATAAAACCATTTATTCTCAGTGGATAAAACTTTCCAGGTGAGTTTGACCTTAAAAATTAGGAAAAACACACCAAAAAATGGAAGAGTATAAATCACTGCAGTGTTGATGTGGGCCTTAAAAAATAAGTACAACTATCAAACACATGGAATTTTGATTTTTGGTTTTCCATCCCAAACAACCCAAAAGACCAAGAAGAAGGTCTTTTATCCCCAACTTGAGGTGCCTCCAACCCACTCCAGGTTAAATCCACTTCTGGTTAAATTCCGGAAAAAAAAGGTAATTTTAAAGTTTGAAACCACCAAGCCCACAGAATTTTGGGAATTTTTCCATTCCCAATCAAGTCACAAACAAAGAAGAGGTGTTTCATCCCTGACTCCAGGTTTCTCCAACCAACCTATCTTCATGTTGGGGTTAAATCCCAGAAAAAAAGGCAATTTTTAAGGATATGAGCCAATTTTAAGGTCAGATTTCTCCATGAGATTCATGAAACACAAAGAAATCTGTCAAAAATGAAGTCTAGGTGACACAACTCTCAGTTTTTCTGGGTGGGATGTCATTACTTCCAAACACGGCCTCAACACAAACAAGATCTTAAGCTCAGAAAGTGTAGAAAAGCTTTTCTTGGTTTGGATTTTGTGGAATTGGGGCAAAAATTCCAATTTTAATGAAAATTGATTATTCTGAAAGTCACTTCTCCTTCTGTTTTGTGAACCATCCACTGAGTTTTAACCCTTCTCCTCCTCCTCCTCCCCCTCTTTCCACTCTACCAGGTCAACAACAAATCCACCGACCTTCCAGTCACCCTGGAAGCTGGAAAAATCCGGATTTTCCAAAATGAGGGTCGGACCATCCTCCAGACAGATTTTGGGCTGCAGGTGACCTATGATGAGGACCAGGTCATCATGGTGGCAGTGCCCAGCAGCTATTTTGGGGCCACCTGTGGCCTGTGTGGCAACTTCAATGAGGATACAGAGGATGAGGCAATGGTTCCCAATGGTATTCCCGGTGAAGGTGATGAAGGTTGGGCAGAAAGTTGGAGAGATCCTTCATGCCAGAAAGACTGTGGAGACCAGGAGACTCCATGGGACACAGAGGGGTGTGGTGAGTTCATGTGGGGCTTCCAAGGATCTTGGGAAAGGGAGAAGAGGATGTATGTGGGAATTCAGTTTCAGGGATCTGCCTAGAGCAATGGTGGTGTTTATAGGTGTCAACGTAATCAACATCTTCAGCACATGGAAGGGTTGTGATGGTCTTTTCATCCTAAAATACCCCAAAACCCACCTGATCTGGGCCAGGTGCCCAAAATAGATGGAATTATGGTGGGATTTTCCTGAGAGTGTCCCTCTGGGATGTCCCATGAACACCAGTTCCTTTTAAGTGTCCATGTGACCAACACCTCCATTATGGGGAAGGTTTGCATTGGTCTTTTCACCCTAAAAAACCCCAAAGTCCCACTGATCTGACTCTGGATGCCAATAACACATGGAATTACACTGGGGATTTCCTGAGGTCCACTCGTCTTGGGTGTCTCACAGACTCTAAATCCCTTACAGGCATCAATGCAAACAGCACCTCCAGCACTTCCAACACCTCCAGCAGCTCCAGCACCTCCAGCACCTCCAGCACCACCTCTTCTTGTTTCCACAACAATCGCTTCTACAAGCTCCACGAGGAATTTTGGGAAGACAGTAGCTGCCATAAGCGGTGTCGGTGTGAGGGCACAGGGATGGTGAAATGTAATCCAGGAAAGTGTAAATCTCAGGAGAAATGTGTCACAGTTAACGGTGTTTCCAAGTGTGAACCCAACAAGCACTACACCTGCATCGGGACAGGTGACCCACACTACACAACTTTTGATGGGAAGAGGTTTGACTTCCAAGGCTCCTGCATCTACCAGTTTGCTGCCCTCTGCACCCCCAAACCCATGCTGGTCCCCTTCAATGTCACTGTGGAGAACAACCACCGTGGCAGCCGCGCCGTAAGCTTCACCAAGACCGTCACCCTGGAGGTCTATGGGAGCATCATCAGCATGAGCCAGGAGCACCCGCGCAAGGTCAAGGTGGGTGGACACTAAAAAATCATTTTCACCCCTGAATTCCCTCTCTTTTTTTCCCCCAAATTCCCCTTTTTCCCCTTCTAATTACCTTTTTCCCTCCAAAAAGCCCTTTCTTTTCTGCAAATTCCTCATTTTCCCCCCCAAAGTACCCTTTTTTACTGCAAATTCCTCATCCCCCCCCCAAACTTTCCATTTTTTCCTCCAAATTCTTTTTTGTTTTTATCCTGTAAGTCCCCATTTCCCCCTCCTAAAGTTCCTCCGTTGTATCCCCCAAAATTCAAATTTAATTTCTGCCCAGTACCTCTAGGTTGAAGCCCTGAGAAGGGAGTTTGGGGTTAAACCTCACATTTTTGATATTTTTAGAAGTTTGTCTAAAAAAATAAATAGGAAAAATACTGCAATCAAATAATAAAATAAAAATTAAAAATAACAATTAAATAAAAAAATAGAAGTAAAAAATAAAAAGAAGAGAAAATAAAATGGAAAATAAACTGTACAATTAAATGAGACAAAAATAAAAATAGATAAACAGATATAAACAGAAAATAAAAAAGTAAATTGAACCAAAATTGAAAATGAATTATAATAAGAACAACTCAAAAAGATAAAAATACAATTAAAATAAATAAAAAGGAAAAATAAATTATTTAAAATAAAATTAAGATATAAAAATAAATTACAATAAAAATAAATAAAAATATAAAAATTAAACAAAATAAAAACTTAATAATAAAAATAATCAACAAAAGAAAAATATAATTAAAAAATTAAAATAAATAAACCTTTAAATAAAATTATAAATCAAAATAAAATAAAAAATATAGAAATAAAAATAAAATTAAAATAAGAAATACAACAATAAAATAAAATCAGAAACCTATGATTTCAATACAGTTCCTTCTTGTCTTCACCCCTTGTCTCCCTCCCCCTTCCTCCAGGTGGACGGCACCTTCGTGTCCCTACCCTTCACCCACCCCCACTTTTCCGTGTTTTACCGCGGTGTCCATGGCTTTGTCATCACTGACTTCGGCCTCACCGTCACATTTGACTGGTACAGCTATGCTCGTGCCATCCTCCCCAGAGCCTACTCTGGTGCAGTCTGTGGCCTCTGTGGCAATGCCAATGGTGACCCCGAGGATGACTTTGTCACCCCAGGTGGCCACCACGCCCCCGATGAGACCCGGCTGGGTGAGAGCTGGAAGGTGGGGGATGTCCCTGGGTGCTCAGCTGGTTGTGGCGACCAGTGCCCAGTGTGTGACACACCACGAGTGCAGCCATACCGTGGGGACAGGTACTGTGGGGTGATTGCCCAAGCAGGGGGGCCCTTCCGGAAGTGTCATGGTGTCATTGACCCGAAGCCATTCCTGCAAGACTGTGCCTTCGACGCCTGCCACTACAGGGGACACCGCGACACTGTGTGTCAGGGTGTTGCCGCCTATGTCACCGCGTGCCAGAGTCACGGAGTGGATGTGGAGACATGGAGGACAGTAGAGTTCTGTGGTGAGTGTGGGCGGGGTGGGGACAAACAGGATCCTTCCTTCCTTCCTTCTTTCTTTCATTCCTTTCTTCCTTCCTTCCTTCTTTCTTTCCTTCTTTCCTTCCTTCCCTCCATCCTTCCTTCCTTCCCTCCTTCCTTCCTTCCTTCCTCCCTACTTTCCTCCCTTTCTCCTTCCTCCCTTCTTTCCTTTCTTCTTGGAGGTACTCCTCTTCCCTCTTGATATTCTCCTCACTGCTTATGTACTTTTTTTTATCCCCAGATCTTTCCTGCCCTCCCCACTCCCACTATGAGCTTTGTGGGAGCCCCTGCCAGCCCACCTGCCTCACCCCCTCCGTCCCTGCTGCCTGTCCCGACTCACCTTGCTCTGAAGGCTGTTTCTGTGACCACGGTTACATCCTCAGTGGCTCTGACTGTGTCCCCCGCTCCGAGTGTGGCTGTGAGTACCATGGTCACTACTACCAGAAGGACATAGAGTTTTACCCCTCGTGCCGGGAACGCTGCCGCTGTGGAGCCGATGGTGCAGTGACCTGCCAGGAAGCATATTGTGGTGCTCATGAAGAGTGTCGGGTGGAAGATGGGGTGTTGGGGTGCCACCCCACTGGTTACGGTCGGTTGGTTGTATCGGGGGACCCCCACTATGTCACCTTCGATGGACGAACCTTCAATATCCCAGGATCCTGCACCTACATCCTGGCACAGCTGTGCAAGCCGGCACCACGGTTGGTCAACTTCACAGTGTTGGTGGAGCATGAGGCAGGCAGTCATGGTGACCTAGTGATGATGAAGAGGGTGGTGGTGTCCATCTATGGGTACACCGTCACCATGGAGCGGGGACGGAGGTGGGAGGTGAAGGTAAGTTTGTAGAGCCCCATGGTGACACAGTGACAATGAAGAGGGTGACAGTGCCCATCCATGGGTACACTGTCCCTGTGGAGGGGGATCCAGTGACACCCATGTTGATGCAGTGGTGATAAGGAGGGTGGAGATGTTCATCCTTGAGTACACCATCACTGTGCAGCAGGGTCTGAAGACCCTCACAGAGACATATTTATGAAGAGGGTGGTGTTGTCAACCCATGGGTACATCATCAACATTGTGGAGTGGGATCTGGAGACCCCCACAATGACTTGGTGGCAATAAAGAAGGTGGCAATAAAGAGCAGTTGTCCATGTGGACAGAGCACTGTTACTGTGGAGCAGGGTCTGGAGACCCCCACAGTGATGTAGTGACAATGTGGTGATGGTGTTCATCCTTGGATACACCGTCACTGTGGAGTGGGAACCAGTGACTCCCATGGTGACGTGGGAATGGTAAGGAGCGTGGGGGTCTCCCTCCATGGCTACAGCATCACCAAGGAGTGGGGTATAGTGACCTTATACTGCATTTCACAAATGTGTCCCTGTCCCCAACCCAGGTGGACTCAGAGCGCTACACCCTCCCACTAGTGATGGAGGACAACAAACTCCGCATTGGCCAAGAAGGGAATAACATTGTCCTCCACACCACTGCGGGAGTCCGTGTCCTCTACAACGTCGCTACCTTCCTGCTCATTACTGTCCCCGACATCTATCGTGGCCGGCTCTGTGGGTTAGGCGGTGACTATGATGGGGACCCCAGTGATGACTTCCGACTGCCCACAGGGGCACTCGCAGGAAGCACTCAGGAATTCATCACCTCCTGGAAGATTCCAGAGAAGGATGGAGCATGCAGTGATGGCTGTGAGAATGGCATGTGTGGCGAGTGTGATGTCACCGATACAGCATCCTACAGCAGAAATGGATCCTGTGGGATCATCCGCGATGCAGAGGGACCATTCCGGGCATGTCACCCACGCGTCAGCCCCATGGAGTATTTCACTCACTGTGTCCACGATCTCTGTGCTGCTGGAGGGGACCGTGGTGCCTTGTGTCATGCGCTGCAGGCATATGTCGCTGCCTGTCAGGCTGCTGGTGCTGTGGTTAAACCATGGAGGACAAAGGAGTTCTGCCGTAAGTCAGGCGGGATTTCGCCAATTCAGTCCTATTTTCCTCAAAACCCACATTTTTTCCTGTAAAAAACCCTGAAATTTTGGAAAAAACCTCCTCAAATTTTGCAAAAATTTCCTACAATTTTGGAAAAAAAAAAAATTTTTGAAAAAATTTCTCCAATTTTGGAAAATTTCCCTTGTTCATTTTGGAAAATATTCCCTCAAATTTTGGGAAAATTCCCCTCAATTAAAAAAAAGCCAAACGCTCCAATTTTGCAAAAATTCTTTCAAAGTTTGAAAAAAACCCCTCCCATTCTGAAAAAATTCTAAAAATTTGAAGAAATCAAATTTCAAATGAGTCCTCCATTTTTGAAAGAACTAATTTAAATTTTAGAAAGATTACCTTCCATTTTGGAAAAAAAATCCTCCCATTATGCAAAAATTCCTTTCATTTTGAAAAAAATTACCCGCCATTCTGATAAAAACTTTCCAGTCATAAAAAAAAGGCTCAAATTCCAAAAAAAATCCCATTTTGAAAAATAATTTGAAACATATCTTGAAAAATCATAGAATCATAGAATCAACTGGGTTGGAAAAGACCTCCGAGATCATCAAGTCCAACCCTTGATCCAACACTGCCGTGGTTTCTAGACCATGGCACTCAGTGCCACATCCACTCTCATCCTAAAAACCTCTAGGGATGGTGAATCCACCACTTCCCTGGGCAGCCCATTCCAATGCCTGATTACTCTTGCTGTAAAAATTTTTTCCTAATATTCAACTTCAACCTCCCCTGGCACAGCTTAAGACCATGCCCTCTTGGTTGCCTGGGAGAAGACACCAACCCCCACCTGGCTACAACCTCCTTTCAGGGAGTTGTAGAGAGTGATGAGGTCTCCCCTGAGCCTCCTCTTCTCCAGGCTGAACAACACCAGCTCCCTCAGCCTCTCAAATTTTGAAAAATTCCCTCTAATCTTAAATTTTTTTCCTCCAATTTTGAAAAAATGAACTTCAATTTTTAAAAAAATATTGCAGAAAGCTTTTTATTTTTGGTAAAAAACGTTTGGATTTGTGAAAAAAAGCTCCAATTTGAAAAAACAAAACCAAACTGAAATTTTGAAGAAAACCCTCCAATTTTGGTAAACACATCCAATTTTACTGAAAACCCTTCAATATGGGGTAAAAATGCCACATTTGAGTGATACCCTCAAGTTAAAAAAAAAATCCAATTTTGGGAAGAAAAGGTTTTGATGGAAATGCTCGAATTTTGGGGAAAGACCCCTCCAATTCTGGAAAAAAACCAACTCAAATTAAAAAAAAACAAAAACCACAAAACTAATATTTTTCTGAACACCCACAAATTTTGACAAATAAAACACTCACAATTTTGGAATCGTGCCAACAGTGTTGCTTTTCCCTCTTTTCCCCAGCCCTGTCCTGCCCCCCCAACAGCCACTACGAGCTCTGCACCCGCACCTGCGATGTCACCTGCGCTGCCCTTGTGGGCCCTGCCCCCTGCACCTGGGGGTGCTTTGAGGGGTGTCAGTGCAACGAGGGATTTGTCTTCGATGGGGACACCTGTGTGTCACCTGAGCACTGCGGCTGCTTCCACATGGGACGTTATCTCAAGGTCAGCGAATGGGGCAGGAGACCATTGAGGTTGGGGATTGGTGGGGTTTGTTTGCTGGGAGCCAGACTGGGGGTTGGGCTGACCCATCTGGGGGTTGGGCTGACCCATCTGAGAGGTTCCAGAGGATTTTGGGGAAAAAAGAACAACTGATGGTGAAAAAAAGGAGAAGTTATAGGGGATTAGCCAGGAAAAGAAAAAAAGAAAATTAATGGGGAAAATGGACAGTTAGTGGGAAAAAAAAGACAACAGGAAAAAATTATAACTAACAGGGAAAACATTGCCATTAACTGGTTGAGTTTCCCGAAATCCACCAAATCCACCTGAATTTCTCATTCTCTGACATTTACCCCCCCTTGGACTTTGGGAATTACTCTCCAAAATGTGGGAGACGGGTCATAACCTTCGAGATTTCCTGTTTCAGGCAGGAGAGACTGTCACCCTCAACAACTGCTCCAAGGAATGCCATTGTCACCCATTGCGGGGACTGGTGTGCCGGGATATGCAATGTCACCTGGATCAGGTGTGTGTCACCCGTGACGGGTCACAAGTGTGCGCCAAGAGTGAGGGTCACTGCCAGATCACACCTGGAGCCACCCTGACCACCTTTGATGGCGTCCCTGGGCTTCTGTTGGCCAGTGGTACTTACAAGGTGTCGGCCCTCTGCGATGAAGAGGCACCTGACTGGTTCAAGGTAGTGGTGGAAGTCAGCGACTGTCATGACATGAATGTCCCAGCGGCCACGGCTGCCATCGTCTTTGTCCGCGAGGGCGTTGTCAGCGTCAATGGCAACATGGAGGTGTGGGTGAGTGGGCAAGGCAAGGGGCAAGCATGTCGGGGTGGTTTGGGTCATTCTAGAGAGATCTGGGCAAAAATCTTATTAGATTTTGCCTCTTACTGAACTACTTCACCCAAAATAATGTGGTTATGCTCAATAATTAACCATTTTTGCAAAGAAAAAGGGTGATTATGGATAATACGGAGTGATTTTGCCCAATTTAGAGCCCTTTTACCCAAGAAAAACTAGGGGTTTACCATGTTTTTTGGGATTGTCTGGAATTTTCCAGGTCAATGGCCTCTTCACCCGCCCCCCCGCCACTATCTCCGACTCCGTCTCTGTGACCTCATTCCCTGGGAATGTCACAGTCACCCATCGTTCAGGGATGTCTGTCACGGTCACTCGTGATGGAGAGACAACCATCACTGTGGCTTTGAACCTGGCCGCCCGTCTGTGTGCCCCCTGTGGCAATTTCAATGGAAATCCTAGAGATGACCTGAAGCTTCCAGATGGACGTGACGCCCAAAGTGTTGGCGAGGTGGTGGACATGTGGAAATCCCGTGATTTTGCTGGATGGTGAGTACGTCCTAATTTTTTTACCCCCAAATCCATGTTTTTTTCATCCAGAAATTTGGGAATAATGTTGATGAGGGAGGGGATGGGCAGATTCTGGAAGAAATTTTCCAGTTTCTCTGGTTTCATCCGCAGCGACTGAGGAGGGATCCTGCAGGAACGAGCCTGGTAAGCAAACTTTTTGCCCAAAAATGAGACATTTTTCATAATAATTGGCCTTTTTTTCCCCATTAATGAGATATTTTTCCTGACAATGAGCCATGTTGCACAATAATTACCATTTCTGCCCCCAAACGAGCCATTTTTGCCCAATAATGAGCCATTTTTCCCCAAATCAAGCCATTTTGCATAATATTGACCCACTTCTGCATAGTAATTACTTATTATTTATATATTAATATTCCATTTTGCATAATAATTCCTGTTTTTGCCAACAATTTTTTTCTGCCCAAAATGATGCAGTTTTCTCTCTGTTCCAGCCACATCTCCCACCAGATCCGTCAGGAAGTTGACGCTCCCATCTATCCTATCCCATAGGCAGATCCAGCTCTAACTGCCCCAGATTTAGGAAAATTTTGGATTTTGCCTCAAATCCATGAAATTTTCCTGGATTTTCCCCAAAAGGATCATCTCCATGTGGATCCAGATGCCACAGTGTCCCATCTGACCTCTGGAACCTTCAAAAAATACCAAATTCAGGTCAAAAAGACCTGAATCCCCTGCTTTTTCCCCTATAAAAATTATACTTCCATTGGACAACAATCAATAAATGCTTTTAAAGGGTTTTTTTGAGGGTGGATTTGAGGTTTATTTGTTAATTTTGAAAACTGGGAGGTAACGATTCCAAAGTGTGTGAGAGTACAACTCCCAAGCATGAGGCACTCTGCTGACCCCTAAGTGTGGGGCAATGTTATTCTCAATGGGGGGGGAGGGTTTTGACCCCAAGTGTAGGGCATTGTGATCCTCATGTGATTCAAATTGCAACCCCAAAGTCTGGGGCATTCTGACCCCAAGGTGTGATGGAACAGTTCTAGGCGTGGAGAAAAACATACAGCAATTGACAGGATTTTATTTTATGGACCTTACAGTTATTATATGGAATTTACTGTTATTATGTGGTTTCATTGTATTCACACTACACAGTGCACAGCCTGGAGATGCCCAGGCTTGCCATAAGTTTGCCTGCTCCCTGCTTCCCCTGCACCTCCCCCTTTTGCCTGTGTCCCTATCCTGGTTTGTCCCCCAGCTTGTCTGTCTCATGCTCCGCCCTATGTTCTGGCCCTTTCCCCTCCCGAGCTGATAAAAGACCACGTGCATGCGTGAATAAAGGATTCTACTTGCACCCTTCCTCGTGTCCCAGACCCATGCGGTGCCATGGTCCCATCCCCCCTTTGGACTGCGGCACCAAGTTATAGAGCACTGTGACTCACAAAGTGCGGAGTGTTTTTAGGCCAAAGTGTGGGGCATTGCAAATCCAAAATGTGGGGCATTGTGACCCCTAAGTGTGCGATATTGAGACCCCAAAATGTGGGTCATTGTGACACCAAGTGTGGGATATTTGACCCTCAAAGCGTGCACACATGACCCCCAGGTGCAGGGCGCCTTGACATCAAAGTGTGGGACAATGTGACCCGAAGTGTGTGGTGCTGTGGCCCCAAAGTGTGGAGCACCGTTAACCCAAGCACGGGGCATCGTGACCCCAAGTGTGAGGCACTATGACCCTGAAGCTTGGGATATTTTGACCCCAAAATGTAGGGCACTGTGACCCCCAAGTGAGGGACATTATGACCCTAAAGTCTGTGGCATTGTGATCCTTAAGTGTGGGGCAATGAGTGTCCAAAGAGAGAGGCAATGTGACCCCCAAATGTGGGGCATTTTGACTCCAAAGTACAGGGGGCACCATGACTCCAAAATGTGGGACAATGTGACTCCTACGTAAGGGACAATGTAACTCATAAGTGCGGGGCATTATGACCCTAAGTGTGGACCACTGCAATCCCCATATGGGACATTGCAACCCAAAGAGTGGAGGGTCTTACCCCAAAGTACTGGGCACTGACCTCCAAGTGTGGGACATCATGACACTCCAAGTTTTGGTCCTTTTGACCCACAACTGCGGGGCACTGTGACCTCCAAGTGTAGGGCAATGCAACCCACAATTGTGGGGCACCATGCCTTCCACATATGGGGCAATGTGACCTCTAAATGTGGGGCACTGCAACCCCGAAGTGTGGTGTGTTGTGACCCCCAACTATGGGACGTTTTGACCCCAGAATGTAGGGTGTTTTGACCCCAAAGTTTGGGGCACTATGACACTTAAGTGTGGGGCACCACACCCCACACCAACCCCTGCCCCCCCATCTGCCCTCTCAGTGCTGAATCACCCCTCTTCCTCTTCCCCCATTTTTCCCCATTCCTGCTCTATTCCCACCTGGATTCTTGGCCACTCAGACTGTGGGGTGGGGACCCCCAATTCCCTCTCATTTACCTCCATGGGAGCAGGATATCGGATGTCTCCCACCCCGCCCTGGAAGTTCTCAGATTTCCTCATTCTCCCCTCAAAAATGACAAATACTAAAACCTTGGCAGTGTGATCCAAAATTCCCAGAAATCCAGGAGGACCTGGCGACATTCCCAGATACTTGTGCAACAATTTGGGTCTTACAAAGAGAACTTGGAATTCTCCTGAAAAAAAAAAAAGTGCTGCAAGAAGCTGATTTTTAACCATTTTTTACCTTCTTTTTTTTTACCTCAAAATCCTGAATTTTGTGGGTGGTGGATCTGGTTTTTGGGGCAAAAGTGGAAAAGCTGGTGTGGGAGTTGTTTCCAAGGATGGGTTCACAGGGCTGGGGAGGGGCTTGGCAGAGGGGGGAGGGTTGGGAGTGTGTCTCAGTCTGAAGGGACTGGAATGTTTGCTAAAAAGGATGAGTTATGAGGCAGACCAAACTTCTCTCTCTCAGCAATTGTAAATTCAAAATTAAGGGGCTTTAATCGAGGAAGTGTGGAAAAAAACCAGAAGAAATAACAACCCTTTATTAAAAGATAAATGTATGTTGGCAAAACCAGTAACAGAACACAAAAAAAACCCTAGACAGTAGTCCTGTACCCAAAAGTCCCCTTCAAACCAAAGGAAAAAACCAAACTAAACCAAAACAAGAAGTCTGAATGAATACTTCTCTGTCCTTTAGCACAGCCCTAATCGTGGCCTGCAGGGGGCGCTGTTGGGTCGCTGGAGGTGCAGGGCCTGCAGTTCTCTGTTGTTGCTTGCAGGGGACGCTCTTGGGCTCTGGCGGTCACCATGCGAGGAGGGGGTTGTTGTCCCGAGCTGACGGTGTTCCAAGGCTCTTCCCTTCTCTCCCAGCAAGCACAGACCTCTCCAATGAAAAACCCAGCAGATCCCGGCTGGAGTCACGAGGCAGTGGCGGCGCAGGGCCGGTGGTCAGGCCTCACCAGGACGAAAGAACCAGAAAGACTGGCTCCCACGCTTTTCCTCCAGAAATGTCCAGACACAGTCCTTGTCTCCGTCCTGGCGAGAGACCTTAGCCGTCTGACCTCTCCTCCCTAAGAGCGGCCAGCTACCCCCAAAATCTTAAACTCCAGCCTTCGAATGGGCCATTAGCTAGGAATGCAGCTCGGCTGACTATCCCCTTTGTAAAGCTAATGACCTCCCCTTCCCCCTTCCCATTCCAACTCTGTTTTTCTTACAGTGAAGCAGGGAAAGAAAAATTTGCCTCTCAGATTTATAACCTATAACAGGGTGCCCTAAGGCAAGGGAGTGGTTTGTGGGGTTTTGGGCTGACCTAAAGTGGGAGAAGGGCTTGCAGAGGGACAGGGAGGGAGAGAAAACTCAGCTGACATGTTTCAAATATTATTTAAGCTACTAAAATATTTCTATATTCAAGGAATATTCAATCATCATTGTTGTGTTGGTTTCTTGTTTGATCTTTTTAGACACAACAACTAAAAAAGGCTTTTTTATTTATCTTTTAAGACAAGAATTAACATGGTCACATTCTGCAATGAGAGTTCTGGTCACCCTCACTGTGAGCTCTATATGTGAACTGAAAATGTGCTAGTGGCCTGATTTCTTTTTTTTTTTCCCTCCCCTAATTTTTTTAAGTATTTAAAGATTTTCATTCACCTATTTACAATGGTAAATAGCCCTGGAAAACCTTGAGTGGAAAGGATGTCTCAGAAGTCTTTTTAGGTTGTTGTGTTGTAAGAGATCAATTGCAATAAATCAAAGGTTGATCAATATTTCATGTTTTCCTCTGAGATGAACGTGTTTAATCTTTTTTTGTGTTTTAATGGAGAAAAGCTCCATCAACACACAGGGGTTGGTCTCTAACTCTTGGATAATTTATTCTGTTTCAAGTATTATTTTCATCACATGGTCACAAGAGATGCCCAAGACTCTTGGGGAATTAAAAGCATTAGGAGAATAAACTAAAATCCTTATTTAAAAAAAAAAAAAAAAAGAAGAAAATTCCCTAAAAATAAAACTGAGCAACATACGCATATTCCATGTGGTGTTTCGCTACCTGTTCAATCCAAATATCCATCAGCAGTTTTCCGGGGGGAAAACCTCTTCATCTCAAAAATGAAGCCAGTTGTTTCTACATGTCAAAGACGCAATGCAGTTCTTTCTCAGAATCAGCAGTCTGAGGAAATACTTTCAATTAAAACAAACAAAAATTCTTGTTTTGTTTTGTTGTTTGGGTTGGTTTTTTTTTGTTTTTTTACTATTGGCTGTAGGTGCCAACATTTTAATTCTTGTTTTCAAGACCATACACTAGGTTTGGTTGCCAGGCAACACTAAGTTTCCAGTGAGAGTCTCGTGTGAAAGCAGAAGTACAGCTTTGGTCACAGAAATACAAAGCAAAGGGTGTGAATCTCATTGTTGGTTTTGGTGTTTTTTTACAGAGGACATGGTGGTGACAGCAATGGGAGGGTGCAGGACATGGCACATAGAATCATAGTCATGGAATGGTTTGGGTTGGAAGGGACCTTAAAACTCATCCTGTTTCAGCCCCCTGACAAGGGCAGAGACATCTTTCACTAGACTAGGTTGCTCCAAGGTCCATTGAACCTGGCTTTGAACACTTCCAGGGATGGGGCAGCTACAACTTCTCTGGGCAACCTGTGCCAGAACCTTACCACCCTCACAGGGAAGAATTTCTTCTGTATATCTAACCTAAATTTCCCCTCTTTCAATTCAAACCCATTACTTCTTGTCATATCGCTACAGTTCCTAATGAACTGAATCCCAGATTTTACTTGCCTATCTGTTACTCCTAGGCCCTTTCCTCCCTGAAAGGGATCTCTGTGGGGCATCCACATATTATACCCTAACTATTGGATTTCTAATGCATCATAGGTCTGTGTTTTGCTCTGAGATCCATGGTGCTTGTCTGGGGTTTCAATTTTTCAGTGATCTTGTGTATTTGAATGGTCCACACAGCCCCCATGTGCTGGGGGAGAGAAGAGGCCCAGCAGAAGCAGGTACCTCCTGCTTGTAAGCTTGTGCCATAGCACAAGGCAATTGACCTTCTTTCAGAAAGTTTCTTCAAGCAAAATCAATGAAGATTACTGAGCCATAGAGAATCTTTTCTCCCCCTCCCCACTGGGGAACTTTTTATTTGAACTAAGCAGACAAGTTCCTTTTCAGGAGTGAAAGGGCTCAGGAGTAAATCTGCCTCCAGCCTTGTAGAGTTAGTTGCCTCTGCAATTATTTTCTGCCTACAAATTCCACAGTACAAATACCAAAGATATTTTTTTTTCTGTAAAACAAGCACACATGTTTATATATGTCTTTGTTAATCCTGTTTCCATGAAAGTGGATATAATCTAGAAGATTACATAATATTGCTCTGGGAAAGAGGAGCAGGTATAAGGATGTTACAGAGCTGGATGGACCAAGACAAGGCCAAACAACGAAAAAAAGGAAGAAATGACAGTACTGCAGATAAGTCACTGTGATTTTGGTACTGCTGAGCCTCAACCCCCTCAGAGCTGAGATACTATCACAGTATCTCACAGTGCCTTACCCAATGCTGATATGGCAAATAATGACAGAAAACGGGAAGAGGCTGTGATGCCACCCAAGCCAGAAACAGCTTTTACTCCTGTGGAACTGTATGAAAGTATGTGCTGTGTGAGCAAACTGTGATCACCTGACAAAAAACATGCTTTCCATGATTGCATCCTTCTTGCTATCTGCCAGCAAACCTTTTCCTCCTACCTCTGCCTCCAGCCCTGGCATGGCAGACAGCTAGCAACGCAGTGAGGCTGAGAATATAATCCTATTGTGTTTTACAAAGTCCCACACAGTTTTAGACAGCGCCTTCAAGCTCTTTGTTTAAGTTGTTCAATAATGTGCTCAGACACCAGAGCTGGGAATTAAAAACCCAATGCCAGGCATTGTAGAAAAAGTTCAATGACTAGCTTGCTGATGAAGCAGGAGTGAAGTTTGTGTGAAAGTGAGTTGTGCAAGGATACAAAAGTGTATCAACAGACATGGTTTGGCCACTGAGTGTTCTCTGATCTCTAGACTGGGCCTTACATCAGGACAAAGTTCTGAGGCTGTGCAGATGGGCTGGCACACATTCTGTGGCAAGGTGGGCTTCAGCTTCTCAGGTACTGAATGCAGAGAAGAAAGGAGGGGTGAGAGAAGAAGGAATATCTCTCAAAACAAGAATAAGCTACACTTTCAGCTTGGCTTTTACTCCAGAAAAGATGTCCTCTCAAGCTTCTAAACAAATGTTCTGTTGTTCTGTAATGGAAACCCCTCTCAGTGTATTTTGTGCAGAACAGCACAGCACTTTGTGACCCTGCTCTCATGAAAGGCACAGGGAGCCCCACTGGGACTGGTTTAAATGCCCAACTCTGGTTGGTGCTCTGTTGTGCTTTGGCTGCAGCAGATAGATGTTTAGAAATATCTCAGGCTTTATCCCTCCAGACGGGACTGGGGAATAAGGTAATAATCACTGTTAATTTGTAAATGTCTTCCTTTGCCAGCCTAAAAATATCTCAGACTCCCACCTCAAATAACATTTTGCAGGCTGAGTCACCTGTGCCCAACGTCTGTGCTGGGCATGAAGCTGGATACAGCAGGGAGATTGGAAGAGTCAAGGTCAAACTCCAATATTTGATGCTTTTTAAGTGACATACTGTAAGAACTTATTTTCAAAGACTCTAGCTTCAGTTTGCCTTGTGCTTTCAGATGATTTTGAAGGGACTTCCTGACTAGCAGAACAGCTTCTCTTTTCCTGAAAAACTGAAAATTACTTTATTTTACTAGAAGGCAAATTGAGTCTCTTCTAGGCTGAGGAATTAGCATTTGCATCACTTGACACAGATGCATGCAACTTGTGAAGTATTTGGAGTGTGATTAAATCCCCTGCTGCACCAGAGCCAAGATATGGATTCAGACAGGCATGTTTCACATCATCAGGTCAGTGGGTCATAACTATATGGGTCACTCAGCAGCTGCAGCTCCTCTGCCAGATGGTTCATGCACACACACTGGTGCCATCTCGAGCAAGGCTCTCAAAGTCACTCTGGAGGTTTCACCAGCACAAGATCTGTCCATTCCATTGAGATGATACCTTCTGTCCTTGGAAAGTGATGAGAACATTGTCTTGTTCTCCCTGCAGTTGGCGGAGTGGCCAGTGCCTGCTGGCAGCAGGAGCAATTTCATAGGATGACTGGTGAGACCTGAAGCTGAGATTATCAACACTTAATGATGGGAATTCCTAAGTGTCAGATTGGGTGAGAAAAACACCTGAACCTTCAGTTTCTGACATAAGAGTCACATTTATTACTCTCCTCACAGACCTAGGTGTAAGGGTTCTTAAAATAAAATTGTCTTGAAAATTAATTGTACCCAGATTATTCTCTCTGCTGCTAAAATAATCACATTCCTGTACTTTCCACAAGGCATCTATCTCCTGCAGGAGGAAAGGGACTGGAAGGACTGGAAGGAGCTTCTCAGCAGCACCAGTGACATGAATGTAGTTGTCAATATAGACACAATGTGGCAAACAGCACACAGCAGATGCGAAATAGGAAGAGATCATTCATTGCCCCCAGTGTAAGGCTGAGCAAACCAACAAACCAACCAGAAATACTTCCAGCAGAGCACACTGGCAGTCAGCTTCTTAACACTGGTCTAGTCAAAAAAACCTCCTTTTTTGCCTCAAAAAACCACATTGAATAGATTACATCTGAAAGTCTCAGACTTCTGTACTGCTAAGCCCTCCTATGATTGAAAAGACAATAAACCTAGGGCACTTAAGTGCGTGAAGTCCCCTTAAAAGATGAGCTTAAACTCATACGAACCAAATGAGATGTCCTGCTCGTTAGTTTACGTGTCAATATCTATGAAAGATGAGGTGCTTGTACCACTGAACCCCTTACAGGTCAGAGTAAGTACTCTTTGCAGTGTCCTGGACACTTCAGGGGAGTTGCAGCAGCATCTTTTCTGCTATTCCCCTTTTCCTCAGAGGCAGGAGTTACGAATCATAAAAGGAAGGAAAGAATATAAACTTTTTTTCCTACCAATTGGTTTTGAACCACCCTCAGAGTAATTTTAGCAGTCCACAGCAACTTGTATAGGACTTGATTTAGTCACAAATCCAAAACCTATAGACATAAATCTTCCTTAAATTTGGGGGCATTTGGATAGGAGCTTGCAGCAATAATCTCACCTGTCTCTCTCCCCTCACACAGTATAGCTAAATAAATGTGTACAGAGACATTGTATTTGCTGTTTTTCAATTATTTGTCTGAGCATTGAACCATGCTTCAGCCTTTTGGTTGGAATCAAAGGGAAGAGGCAGGTAGGGTTGTGTTTCTGTGCAATCTACATGTTTTACTGCTTCTTCCAGATAAAGGAAATGATGATCTGTCTGTCTGCCTGACACAGAGGGTGATTTGCACACCTATTACAACTGAAACACAAAAGCCAAATAGTTGTAAAGCACATGCCAGTATAATTAAAATGGGATATAATTAAAACTATTAGATGATAGCAAAGAGGCACTACAGCACTATAGGGTGTTCACACAGTAAAGCTATACACAAAGGAGAATATATAAATGTAAAAGGTACCTTGCTCAGGATGCAAAGATTTAATTAAAAGCCACAGATATTATTATCCCATATTAACTATAATACTTTTCCAGAAGCTTTTCAGTAATAAACTGTCTTAGAATCTCTCAGCTACCTTTCTCTGCCCAAGTAGCATTTTGACTTTGATGGCTGTGTAGGGAAATAAATGAGTTTATGGACAGACAAGATTTCCCTCAGGTCTGAAAATGATTAAGAAAGGTCTTAATGTGACTGAAAGGAAAATTTAACACAAAAAAAAAAAAAAGGGAGAGAGATGTTTTTAATTCTCCCAGAAAGGGCACAGTTAATGAAAGCTGAGTGGCAAAATCTTCTGAAAAGGTGTAAGAAAATAGTTGGGGTTTGCTTTGTTTGTTTGTTTGTTCGTTTGTTTAAATCCAGAAAGAGTGATATTCATGGTAAATCAACATGACAAATTATATTTATGTCTTATCACACTTAATGAGATTAGAAGTGCTGTGAGAAGACAAGTCAATGCAAAACCACAGGTGATCCTGCTGCTGACAGCCTTAGCAGATGCAGAAAATGAATCACTGCCCTGTTAGTCCCTGTAGAAATGCTTCAGGAGCCTGCTTAATGCTTAATGCCATCATGGCCTGATAAAAATAAATCAGCATTAATTCTGTTAAGGAAAAAAAATTGCCTTTCTTTTGAGGAGTGAAACAAGGCAGCGCGAAGAGATGCCACCCAAAATAAAACTGGAGAAGTCCTCAATGAAGCCATGTGGTCAAACAAACTGCAGTAGCAAACACACTGCCAAAGCAAGATGTGTGCAACATCAGCAATCAACTGGTGTAAGTTTCATTCTTTATAAAAGAGGAGTTAAACAACAAACAAAACTCCAGTAACAGGGCAGTTCAAGCAGGAATCCATTATGGCTCATTAGAAGATTATTCAAATGTTTTCCCTAGGAAGGAGGCATCCCAGCATGTTTGTAAAGCCTAACCCTTTTTTTGAAGGCCAAATCCTGTGCTGCAGGAGGAAACCAAGGCATAAGCCAGGTAAGGATGAAAGAGCTGTCTCTTCCCATCACCCACTGCCCATCATGCAGCCAAACTGCTTCATATTTGCCCCAAGCTAGAGATACAAGCATGGTTCCCATGGCTCAGAACTACTGAGTTTGTGTCCATGGCTGTGTCTGGACAGGTTGATGAATATCCAATTACTCCAGAGAAGCAAAACACATATTTCTTTGATCCTGCAGAAGGCAATGACTATTCCTTTAACAGCTGCATCACAAAAGTAAAAGCATTGTCCTTGTCCTGCATGCACCAATCTATTTTTCTGTCTCTTTGAAATATCTGCAAATTTCTTTGTGATTGTGACTGTATTCAGAGACCAGGAACTTCCGAATGCCACCAAACCATCACCCTCAGGAAGCCTGACAACACAGGTCTCAGCCAGGCTTTGGCTGGTAAAACCCAGAGGCATAGCAAATCCAGCATCAAACACAGTTCGAAGCCACCTAACACGCTGATTTAACTAAAATGTGTACAAAATCTGCTAATCTTTCACTCAGAGCTGGCACACACTGAAAGGAGCAGCTGTGATCATGTGTAGTCTTTGTGGCATGGGGAGTGTATTCCAGTGATGTTGCATTAAGCATAAAGAAGAAGAAAAGAAAAATAAAAGCAGTTTATGCATAAGATTAAGCAACTGGGACCTCTAAAATATCCTTCTCATAGGGTTCAAGGGGTTCCTTATCTTGAAAGCAGAAGGCAGGACAGGCTGAGCTCACTGGCCCAGCAAATATGTCAGGCATCTTGTCCATAAAATCACCCTTTTCTTCAGGGGTGCAGGAACAGTTCAGCAACATCAACAGAAAAGGCAATGGAAATCCACTGTTCTGTGCATGCATTTTATGTTCAATAGGCCAAAAGGAGAAGATTGAGTTACACAGAAGCTGCCGATCTGCAGAGCTGCTCAATTTTTAGATCTTTCTCACAATAACTTGCTGTTGCATTCAAATACTGCACCAACTCTGACTGAAGAGCATGAGCAACACCAAACCAGAGGCAGTCAATCCTTTACAACTCAAATGCGTCTTCAATTCTTGAACCTCATTAAAATAAACTAAACATGATGTTCTGAGCCATCCAAAAGGATCTGGTGTAAAGTGTCTTCAGGGACAGGAAATAATAGAACGAGTAATGGATTTGCAATGTCCAAAGTGGATATTCTCCCTCTTTCCCCTTCAGCTGCCCAACTGCTTTTAGAAATGATGTTCAAAACCAATCTGCTCATTTCTACATCTCTTAAAAATGAATCTACTTCGTTATTATCCTGCAAAATTGAATATTTAACTTCAAGTAAAGTGCTCCACGCATGCTGAGTTGTTTTGTTTCCTTTGTGATAGAAATGGAAACACAATCTTCAATCTCAATAGAAATATTTTGAAAATTTATTTGAAGACTGCAAAAAACAACCAAAAAAAGACAATGTTTTCTTTATCCCAGGGAAATCTGAAGCATCTGCTGGGAATAGAAATAGAAAAGTTTGCAAAATTCAGTAGAAAAAAAACTGGCTTACAATTCTTTATGAAGGGAGATGTTGAAACTCTTAGAGAAATTCAATAAAAATTTTATTTTCAAGACTTGTCATTTATTACAATATTTGTAATATCGTAATTAATGTGCTCAACTCTTAAGCCTAATGCACCATTTCTATGTGTCATGAGCACTCTAGAGAGGTACATACTTTATAATTTTCAGGATTAAAAAGAACCAATAATTATACAATTTATGAAAAGCCATCTAATAAATATGTTTAGATGTTTCCTACACCATGTCTGCAATTATAAATAAATAGCAGATTCCATATGCCTCTCTTAGAATAGCAGAGATGGCTAAATACTATAAAAGCAATGTTTTCTATTCAAATCCAAGACCCTTTCCAATTTTGCCACTTGTGGTGGATTTTACTCATATAGGAAATGTTTTCTGTTAAGTATTTGTATGTTACTTTTCCATAAAAATGGGTGGGAAGATCTGCTCTCCATAGAAGAAATTTCAACTAGGAAAATATTTAGGCAGAAATGTGGAGCTTTTTTTTTTTTTTGACACATGTAATGTTTTATTTATTATACTTTAGTTTCAAGAGAGGCAAAATTTCCACTTTGGGTGCAAAACAAAAACGGGGTAATCTGTCTTTAACAGATCAAACATGCATATATAATCTATAAATATATTCATGTTGTGACGCACTTCCTGATTCCTGGAAAAATTATTCCAAAGTACAGGTACCTCTGAAGGTTGTTTTTGTGTTAAACTGAGCACTGAAACTCACATTTAGTCTTCCAAGTATAGTGCAGTCATGGCAACTGAGAAAAGAAGTTTGGTATATTTATAGGAGGAAAATAAGCATATTAAATTTCTCCTGCCTTTACAAATTATATTTAAAGGTCAGTAGGCCAGAAAAATACTTCAGAATATGTTTAGCTTAGAAACCTATGCAAATTATGTGTGGTAATTTATAAATGAAACTATAAATGTCTGAAAACTCCCTGTAATGACTCCCTTAGCAGATACAATTAATTTCCTTTGTGCACATTCAGCATGGGGAAGTGCCAATTTCCTCAGAATTTGCTTTGTACCTTGTTTAACCATCATATGTCTACACACCACTACGGAGTAAAACTTTGCCTCTGGGGTTTTAGAAGCTCAGACTGACATTTAGATTGAATATACACATATAAAAAATGTAAAACAGACACACAAAGACAAAAGCCAGAGATTAATAGCAACTTGATATGCAAGTCACTGAATTAAGATCTGACAAATGGTGCAAGGAAAATAAAAATTTAAAAAAAAACAACAAACAAACAAAAAAAACAACAAACCAAAACACACAAACAAACAAAAAACCAAATCAAACCAACAAAAAAAAACCCCTTACATTCTAAGTGCTAGAGGTAAGAATTGAACACAGAAAAAAAAGGCAATTAAGTAGACACAGGGGATGAAGGAATTCGATCAGATTCTCCCTTAGCTTGATGTCCTCACTCACAGGTACAGGGGTTTAACAAGTGCAAGTGAACAGGTGAGCGGTCCCTTGTGGGTTCTGGAGCCTGATCTTCAGTCTGCAGAGCATCTCAGAGGCCCACAACCAAGCATAGCTCCCAAATGACCTGATCAAGAAGTATTTGAAACAGAAAGCATTATCTTCATTTGCAAATTTAAGGAAATTTGCAGGGCGGACAGTTTCATAGGGAAGAATTCTGCTGTATCACAGAGGTTACTTGCTGTATCATAAATGCCATCTTGCATGGGGGAGGGAAAATGAGCACAGAGGCAGCTGGCGGCACTGGAAGAAAAACAGCTTTTTCTGAGCCCCGTGTAAAAGCACCTGCTTATTTTTAAGGTACGGTTACATACATTCAGAATACTTTTATGGAATCTTTATAGCCTGTCCATCCACGGTGTTGCAATATTTCTCTGGTTTTATTTTCCACAATATCTGGTTCATGTCTCCAAACTGGAGTTCCTGCCCATCCGGGTCCAAAGGAGTGCTGCCAGGTTTCACTGTATTTTACAGCAAACCAAAGAAACAAACAGGTGTCAGCACACCCAAGAATTTCAGAAAATGGAACTTCACACCTTGAAATATTTAAAGTTGAGTGTGTGAGTGTGGTGGGGTTGTGAGCAGGGGAAACCCATTACACTCTCAGGATTGCCTTCCTCTGAGCCTCAGGAGGCAAAGCTTTTGTGATCAGTTTTTTAAGTCTTCTTCTAAGTTTTTCTTACAGCTTAGCGATGCGAATTTTGTAAACAGTTGTGTTTGTTGATGACCCATTCTACATGCATACACAGATACATGCATACATACACCTGTAGGCATAAGCAAAAAGTTAGGGAAGCAAATAAAGATGTAATCCATGGGCATCCAAACAATTCAGGAAGCAATTTTTCATAAAATTTAGAAAAAGCCTGTCACAGAAAGGCTGAAAATAATTATAGTAGCTAAAGAAGTACAAGAGAGAGATGAAGAGAGGAAAAAATAGCAACAATTCCAGCTTCCTATGTCACAGGAGCTCCAGACCTGAGAAATACGTTCCACATTTAGAAGGAAAGAGAAAATAAAACAGGACAGGTGAAGCACAGGGTCAAAAAAGTTTTTCAACAGTGTCATCTACCTAGAGTGTTCAGGAACTGACCTTATTTCTACAAATTAACAATAGGTATGAGTAGTATCTAACAAGCAATCTCCCATCTCCTTTGAGAGTTTGAACCTGTCAAGAGAATAATGGGTGAAAAAATACATTCTTCAAATGAAGTGACACTGTACCATACAACAAAATAATTTAACATGATGGAAAAATAAAAATGGAAATCATAGCAAGATAATTCTACTAAAAAATAGAGCAAAATCATATCATTTTAAGCCAGTTATTCTAATATGGAAAGCTCTGCTCGGCTCCTGTCCAGGGATGTCGGGGCAGGAAGTGGCGGCGGGATTTGCTCCGGAGCTAGGACTGCTCCTGGCTCCCGAAGGCGTTCCGCAGGTCCAGGTGACTCTTGGGTCCTCCCCAATGACAGCCCTTTGGGGGGCGGAGCAGAGTGCATCTTGGGTCAGCGCCGCTCTGCTGCTGGGGTGAAGCTGCCGGAGTGAGAATTCCAGCATGCTGTTCCTGCGCCTACTCACACATTTTAAACTTGAAATAGCAGCAGGAACACAAAGATAAGTGGGCAAAAAGCAACCCCCAGCTCCCTGACGTTTTGTGCTTTAGGCATGCTTTTACTGAGCAAAATTAGTGTTTTCCTCTAAACGCCAGACAAGGATAGAGCATCACGCTCCAAAATCGTGAGGTGTGTCACCGGCCGTGTCCTGGTTCTGCAGCTGTTGTGGGCAGGTACAAAACCGAGCTCTGGGTTGTACAAACCCAGAGTAGCCCTTTCAGGTGCGTACTACGAGTTTTAGGGCCCCAGAACGCGTGCGAGAGAATGGGAGCTTCATCTGTGCGGACAGTGCCATCGTGGGAGATGAGAGGGGAGCCACAGAACACACAGAAGAGAAGGGTAACTCTAAACCCGGGTAGATGGAGCTCGTCAGCCCTGTAAGGCCATCCATCTAAGAGAAGGTCACTCTAAACAAACCTACATCCTGAGGACCTCGCTGCCACCGTCCGAGCTCGCTCGGCCCCGGCAGTTGAACCTTAGGATTAAAGGGTGGGCTCAGTTCAGCACACACCGTGTCTCACCTAAAAAATCCATTGCACAGGCTCAAAGGCCTTACCCACATTTACAAAGCCCTGTATCACCAGCGCGTTTGTAACAAATGTGGGTAGAGATCTTTCCCAAATCTTCGTTCGCGAAGACCGGCCATGACGATTCCAATATAGGGGATAGCAAATGCTTGGTCAACGTACATCAAATACTTACAGCTGGAAACACTGACTCTGGTTTACTCCAACAAATATTCTCAAGTCCTGATTGTAGTTGTGGGGTAAAATGTGGAAAGTTAGCTCTGGAAAAAGACCACTTTCAGGAGTCTGTTTGGAAAGAATGGAAAAGAATGTGAATATTTTTAAGCAATCTATCATAATTGCATTACACTCTTTGCGAGGAACAAGGTCACTGATTAAAATGTGTCAAGAGGCAGAACTGTGATACCTTCCCTAAAATAAAGCCTTACACGGAGCTGGAAGATATGTGAAGAAATGTCTTTGGACAGCATCCTGCCTCTTGTTCAGGAGGAGCAGCAGAAACAGTGAACTTTAGGTTCAGGATTTCAACAAGAGAGGCTGGAAGAGTAGCTACCCTTCTGCCTGAAAAATTATGTGAACCACACTAGTAGTCTCATCTTATATAGCTCTTGATGCTTCTTGTCTTGTCATCATCCTTAAAACCAGCCTGCATTTACACATTCTGAGTTCTCTGTTCTGTAAGGGCTGAAAAAAAAGAGAGATAAAGTGCCTACAGAACTGAATATAATTGGCTTAATTCACAGTAGGAAGCATATCACCACTGAAATCAGAAATTCAGAAATTCAGCTCAAATTACGTTGCTTGTGAATCAAACCCCAGATGTATGAGGGATGACACCGTGAGCAGAGCAACGTCTCCCTCTGCACCACAGGACAAAGCCATGCAGGAGGCTGAGGTCGGTTATTGTTATTCTTATCTACAGTCACACTGAACTCAGAAGAGGTTCCTTAATGAAAAAAACAGGATTTGATTCTGACAGAAACTAAGCAAAGATTTCCAGACAGACTACTCTAAACAAGCTCCTGGTGCTCCTGTGACCAACTCACCCAGGTTATTGCCACATGTCACATTCATGCAGAGGTTCCTACTGCAGCTCAGTAAGACGAGCAGAAAACATACCCTGTGCTGAATAAAATGCAATGCTCACCAGTAATTAACTTTTCCAGCTTCTCACTCCTGAAATGAATTAATCTAAAGTACTGGGAATTGGATTTTAGTTTCAGTCTTTATTTTAAACATAATTCACCATCATGAGCTGGATTTAATATTTACTTAAGTGATTGAGAGTTCAATCACTTTTGCTTATCAAATTTCTGTGCATTAATTGGTTAATTTAAGTTAGAACAAAAGAAGAATATCAAAACAAATGTATCTAATCAGGCATCCAAAGCTGTCCAGATAAGCAGAGCATCCTTTCATTACATTACCGTTGTCTTTGGAAGATAGCAATTAATGAAGTCACATCACAGATGGTTAAAAACTGTCTTAGATATTTCATACTGTTTTTCCCTTCAACCACACAATTTTGGCAGTTTGACATAGGTGTCTCAGGCCACATTTCATCAGATCAAATAGAAGCTTTGGTCTCACAGTACAAGGTAGATTTTACTTTAAAATTTGAATGTGATTACTGTCTAGTGAACATATAAGCAAACAGATTTAATGAAGATGTGATAATATCTTAAATACACAGGCAAACAGATTTTCTCCCTTTTTACCCCCATACTGTCAAGCCTTTCTATAGTTTTGCACTTACAGTTTGCCCAATTTTTTTAAGAGTATTTCTTATGTCTAAACTTTAGTCTTCATCTGTCATCTCTCCATAAATCATCAAGCCACTTTTCATGCTAGTGAATTGGGAGATCTATTCCTGAGACCTTTGTCTTGCTTTAGTCCTATTTTAAATATCTGAATGAAGATGAGATGATGCAGCCAGTCTCCCGTTGGCCCTGTGACATCAGACCAGTGTCTTTCCTAGGAGAGAGAATGTTGCATCTGCCGCTCCTGACCCATGCTAAGAACTTCAGCATGAATGAAGGGGTTCAGGAGCACCTTTCTTTAAACTTGCCTTCTGGTACAATTTTCTCATGGTAGTTTACTATCAAACAGAAATCATCACAGATTGGGAACACAGTACCATTAGTGTCATTATTAATTAATTTATTTTTCAATTTCTGATGCAAATAACAGATGAGTTATGTGAAACAGAAATTCCTGCAAGGTAGATGCAAAATCCAGGGCAATGCTTCATCTCCAGGTTATGAATTTTGGGACAGAATTTAGTTCAGTATATGTGCTGGTTTGGGCTGGGATAGAGTTAATTTTCTTCATAGTACCTATTATGGGACTATGTTTTGGATTTGTGCTGAAAATAGTGTTAATATTACTGGGATGTATTTAGTTATTTAAATTCTGTCTTTTCTTTCTAACTTCATTAGCATTATTAGATCTGTGCAAAAATAGACAAAGTAACAAGGCAGTTAATCAAGAAAGTGATCTTGTTGATAATTTAATGCACTCTTAAGGGGTGCTTCTCATGAATTAATTCACCACTATCAAAAAAATTTGGAAATAATGTCTTTACATTCTCCAAACATGTAACAATTCCTATATTTCAGAGGGAAAAGTGAATGAGCAGGGATACTGCAGAGAACTAGACTTTTTTAAATGCCTTAAAACATTGTTACTGCAGTGAGCTGTGCAAGCCTCCTGCCAGTAGAGTAAAGATAAAGGTTGAAGGAGGAGGCCGTAGTCTGTGTAGACCTGGGACAACTCTTTGGGTGTGTGATGCTTCTCTAGGTGAGTTCTGTTTATCTAAAGGAGACCAGTGGCACTCTCTGGACATGTGATGCTCATCTCCTGTGAGCCAGGCTGTGTCAAAAAGGGCCCTGCATGCACACACCCACCACTGCCCCGGAGAAGGCCTCTTGGCAGGGGTGCCTTAGGCACCCCCTCCAGAGCCTAAGCGACTTTGCAAAAACCAGCACTTACAGCCTCTGCAAAACCAGCCTCCCCCCACCAACACACACATAGGGAAGCACTAGGAGGGTTTCTCAGGGTGTATAAACCCATCAAACTGGGTTTCATTGGTTTTTCTCCCCCACTACTCCCCTCTCTCTCTCTCTCTCTTTCTCTCTCTCTTTCTCTCTCTCCCCTTTCCCTTACACATTTTCTTGGGTGCTATATTACAATCAGGGGCCCCCTGGTGGTCTAGCAGTTAGGATGCAGTGCTCTCACCGCCACGGCCCAGGTTCAATTCCCGGTCAGGGAACCCCTCTGGGCAGATGGAGCTCGTCAGCCCCGTAAGGCCATCCATCTAAGAAAAGGTCACTCTAAAACCTATGTCCTGAGGACCTCGCTGCCACCATCCGAGCTTCGCTTGGCCTCGGCAGATGAACCTCAGGATTAAAGGGTGGGCTCAGTTCAGCGCACACTGTGTCTCACCTAAAAAATCCACTGCGCAGGCTGGAAGGGTAAAGACCTTTCCCAAATATTCGTTCACGAAGACTGGTCATACTACTATACATACTATATTACAATCAAAATGGCTAAATACCTGTTTTCCCTTGCAATATCTTTATGCCTTTATACTGCTATGTTACTATAGATAATAACAGCCAAAAGGGCTACATACTTGTTTTCTTTTGCAACCAAATTGTTCTAAAATAAACCACATATATATATATATGTATATACATATGTATATAAATACTGATCATCTAGTACCGATTTATTTTAATTCACACCAAGGGATTTAATAATAAAACAAAAGTTACTCCTGCCTGGCAGGGCAGGTCATAACTGATACACATGATTGTAAGGCCATGACTGCATAGGAGAGTGGAGATAGACATGCAGAGACCCAACATGTGTGTGGTTACTGCAATGGTGTAAAACCACTGCCAAGGAGCTGGCTATGAACTACAGCTGCAAAGTCAGAAACATAGAAGAGCAGATTACAGTAAAGTCAGAATGCTCTGAGCAGAGCAGGATACATTTGGCAGATGATAAAAATGTCAGTACACAGCTACTTTTGAAAGGAATGAGCACAAAATGCTTAAAGCCTGAAAGTGGCAGCCTAGTGAGTCTGTGATTCCATGCATTGTGTCCTCTTCCAGACTTAGCTTCCCAAAGCCTTGCTCCTCTTACTTCCTACAAAAGGGCCTTTGGTTTCTTCTGATGCCAGTGTTCTGGATTTCACTTGTTATTTTTGCAAGCCATGGACACAGGAATGATGTTTTGGTTGGAAAGACGTTTCTGTAGAAAATCTAGATCATCTCCACTCATGACACAAAGTGATCTCTGAACACGGGAACTGGCTTTCCTGACAAGAAAACCAACTCCCAGGAGTGTCCCACAGCAACAGGACCCTAACAGTCCCGTGGGTCTGCGTCCAGAGACTGAAATGGAGATGTTTCAAGGGGTATTGGGGAAGTCTGTTGCTTTCTCAGAAGATGGAGATGACAAGGGTATGTAGCTCTTTTGGTTGTTATTATCTATAGCAACATGGCAACATAAAGGCATAGTCTCCTAGGGGCTCCTCAGAGGCAGAGTTTCTGTTTAAATCCTTGCTTACGGCAGCTTTCAGAAGGACAAGTTCTGGCTACGTAACTGTGAAAAGAAGGAAGATTTTTCGGATAAACGTTGTTGAAACTAGATGAGTTCACCCAGATCATGATAGAGGAGAGGTCTTTTATTCAACTTACAAAAATGCTGTGAAGGCAAGTTTGTGCAAATATGAGGCAATTGATATTCAATAAAGACTCATTGTAGTTTTTTGTCTCAGTCTTAAATAATCCTGTTCAACTTAATTTGTCTTAATTTCAAAATGTGTTTTTTCAGAGTACACTCCCTGTATGACCAAGCCCTAATTCTCATCCAGAAATGAGAAATACAAAAAGACTGGTTATGCCACACAGCCACACCTGAATGAATCCAAGGAAAATTAATTTAGCTGTATGTTATAAGGTACATGACATTTGAACAGAAAACCGACTGTGTGTCAGTGCTGCACACTCTGTAGAAATGAACATTGTGTTGATATCCATTTTGCTTCAGAAAAGATAATTCATCTTTCACTCTCACAAAACATGATAATTGACTGATTTATGCTTTGTCATGATTCCCATTATAGTCTAATTCCATATAATAAGTGAATAAATAAAACTGATTAATCAAATGCTGGGTTCAAAAAGTATCCCAGTGGGTATTATAAATCTACAGTTTATTACACTGCATGACTGTCTTATTCCGAGTTGGCTGTTTTATTCTATGTTTGAACTTTTTTTGGCCATAGAGAAATTTGTGCAAACATTAACAAAACCAGTAAGCAAATCCCAAGGGCCACAAGTTCATGTCTTGTGAGGAGGGCACAGAGGCTTGACATCAGAAGCTCAAAACGAGGCACTGCTCACACACTGGCTGTAGGGATTTTACTGATTTCTGATGGCCATGAGATTTTGTTGTCAGACACACCAATATGAATCTTGCAGTGAAGTTTGATGAATTAGACAGGGTTTAGTGATTCTCACTGGAGCAGGATCTGATGGCATACTGCATCACTTCAAAGCCATTCAGTCAAGTTTCCTGTGTCAATACTGTTCTGCATTCATTTCCTTCATGTGAAATAGTGATTTAAAGACTTCCAGGGCTCACCTATTCCTCTGGAGGGCTTTGTCTGCTCATGCCATTCCTTACAGTAATGAGGACTGGTTACATACTATGTCCTGGTGCACGGAGAAAAAATTAAGCCTTGTTCCAGAGAGCGATGCCCTGAGTGGAGTTAGCCGAGCCTGACATTTCCTGCCGCGGTCCGAAAAGGGGGGGGACCGTGGCACACCACGAGTCTGGGACACGAAGGTGGGATGCAGGTAGAATGCTTTATCACGCGTGCACCTGGTCTTTTATCAGCTCGGGAGGGGAAAGGGCCAGAACATAGGGCGGAGCATGAGACAGACAAGCTGGGGAACAAACCAGGATAGGGACACGGGCAAAAGAGGGAGGAACGTGGGAGGAACCGGGCGGGGGAGGAGGGGCGAATGGAGGCTGTCCCCTCTCTGCAGCTTCTCCAGCCAATTGGCAGAGAAACAGAGGAGCAGGGAGGTGAACAGGCCGGGATACGCCCGGAAGATACAAATTCTGGGGGAACATACAATGTGTGTATACATAAGAACTATAAAGTCTGCATCATAAAGTCCGTTCAGTTGCTCTACATCTTTTTCCACTTCTGAGATTTTCCCCATTCTGATTCCTGGTCCTTCACAATTTCCAGTGCATGGAAAGACAGGAGCCATCGAGTTGCTCCCTACGTGTATCTTTCTAATATTTACCTAAATGGACTGTTTAACTTCAGTCACATTTCATAGGACAACATCTGCAAGTGTATTTCTGCTTAAATGGTCAAAAATGGCTGATGATTTTATGCATCTCAACTTCTTAGCATTTATGAAATAAAAAGCCTCTATTTAAGAAAATGAAAATGGTTGATTTTTTTGTTGTTGTTGTTAATTTGGTCGGAATTCAGTACAAACCCTTGCACCTGTAAATGCAGAAAAGAGATAAAAAGTTAATGTTCCGCTCATGGCTGTACACACTGTGGATCTCTATGTCTGACTGCAACTTTAGGAACTCCAAGGGCACAACAGGACAAAAATTGACAACTATCACAAACAACTGCAATGCAGCTCATCTGACCACTAACAGAGGGATGTAATCCCTCTCCCCAAAATCAATGGTGCTTGGAATTTATTGTAGTATTGCAGGCATTAATTTCCTCCTGATTTATATGGAAAACCAATAAAACTATAAAAGAATGTTCTTTAAGACCAAATGGCTGAAAATGAAATTACAGGAAAGGAAAAAGAAAGGAACACTGAAGTTTCATTAGAGAGAATATGTTTTTTCTGTATTCTGAACTTAGGTGTAGGTGTAGGAGAGTCTAAAGATGGCATCACGTGTGCCACTAAGTCACCAGCAGCAGAACCAGATCACACTGGAGAAGGTCCCAGCATTCTCTGCACCCACAGGGAACACACAGCCCTTTCTTGAACAGTGGGGTTGTTTCACCCCTGTGAGTTCACTACACATGCTCAACCTTCTCAACCAACAGCCTGTGGCAGCCGGATCATCCACATAGCATTTTTCCTCTGTTCTGACTGAATTAACCTATGCCTCCATCAAGAATAATTGTGCATAAATATTTAAAGGGCGGTTTCCATGACAACCTGAACGCATGACTTCAGATTTTGCCTTCTGCGAGCACATTTTGTCAGTAGGACTGTGTTACTGAAGTACCTCTTCGGGGAAGTGGAATAAACAAGCAAGTGTTTAGGGTGACACTGTAGTAGTGTCTGCACCCTTTTTAGACAGCTCTGAGCATGAGCCTGATCTGAGAACTGGATCCTCATCACTACCACAGTCTCAATGAACACATCAGGAAACTGATTTATAGTAAGAATTGTGTTTCACATGAAAATAAAGCATTGCCATTTATTTCATTGCTCTTTACAGAACTTGCTCTGGGTACTTTCTTGAGGGACTCCGAAATTGTACTTAATGAGGAAACTACCCCACACTGACATCAGCTTTCACAGGGGTTGGTTGGGGTAACTCAGTTTCTCAAGTGTCATTTTCTGAAGTAGAATAACCTGTAATTTTATTTTGCTGGTGGGGGAACAACTTGAACTGACAAGGGCAGATTTCACCTCCTAAACCAATATATTCCTTTGGACACAGCTACTGTCTCTAGCTTAATGAAAGGAAACCAAAATGAGATAAACATGAGATGAGATCTTCATGAATACAAAAAGCATTTCATGAAGCATGAATCAATTATACTGGTCAAGTCTTAAAATGTTTGGTTGTTGGTGTTTAAAACTATGTTCCCCTCATCAATGGGGTTTTGGAGGAACTTAAGAATAACCAGAGGTTTTATGTTCCTCCTCACCAATTTAATACTGGCATTGACGAAATCAACAAGAGCCATACCTGACTTCAGCTGTCCTTCTCAGGATCCAGCTCATAGATTTTCAGACACAAGGCATGTTTATCCACAGATCTCACAGTATGTAGACATTTTCATTTTGGTATATAGATGCAATTTCAGTTAGAAATTTTCTCTTGCGACTAGTTCATTTTAACCACAGGCATGCATATTTTTTTCCTCTCTGGGCATTATTTTCCTTCCTTGCAGGTTCTAGAAATGCATAAAACAAAAATAAAGATGTAATCAGTGTGGCACTGTCTTTTTCCTTCAGCTTTTAGCTTGTGTAGCACATTATCTGCCCTACAATGTGATGTAGTTTGCTCATCTGTTTAAAATGAAATCTTCTACAAGTCCTAATTTTTTGAAAGTTCCAGATTCACTTACACACTAAAAATGCTATTTATTGCATGGAGGCAGAGTACGTTAAAAAGCAGTGTCTCATGACATAAAGGCAGCTCTCTGTTTACATTGCTATTTCAGCCCCCTTGTTCTCAAGTGCAGTGTAAATTCAGTGCTGACTCTGTGAACACTTCACATCTGAAAACCTAACATACATAAACTGTAACCAAATTTCTCTTAAGAAATACTTAATATATATATATATTTTTATTCTTCCAGAAGAAAGTCATTTGGATCACCACAATAGCTTTTCTTTTTCAATTTGCCTATTTCTAGCAAGGCAATGGCTCAAGAATTGATCAGCTGCATTGCCTTCTCACGTGCACAGCCATTGCTGATCAGGGGGAAACCTTATACACTGAAGGGTTTTTTTTTCCTGACCTTCTTGGGGGAAAATAAAAACAAATATCCATATTTACCATTTCAGAAATTCTTCTTTTAATGAGCCCTGTGTCTGTACAATGCATAAGGTATTCAGCATGAAATGGCAAGCACAATTTTTAATGGCAATCTTTTGAAAACCACGGGTTTCCCACAGCTCTTTAACACGCAAATTGTTTTTTTCTGAGTGAGACAAGATTGCTCTCAGAAAGAGAGAACTTCAATCTATCCCCTGGCATTTTTATGGCTCACAGGGCTTGATCTGTACTGTCAAAATGGTTAGAGTTTTTCCGACAAGGTAAAAAGAAACACTGATCTGGGCTGAATGCTTGCAAGTACCTATGGAATAAATGCATCTTAGCTAATCTGAATAAATTGCTATGAAAATACATTACATTTTGGATGTAAAAACTTAGGCTTTGTTCTTAATAGGAACCTAATTAGGTAGCTAATAAAACTGGCTTAGCATTCAGGTGTGCATAAACAAAACAACTGCTCTTACACTGTGCAGAGACACAGGTGATGCTAAATCCGCAGGCACTGCTGATCCCCTACACTTCACATTGCTGTGAATGATCCCCTAAAACATCTTGTGTGGGAGTGAACAGTTGTTACAGACCGAAAACTGGGGTCAGCCTGGTTGGAGAAACATCCCATTAGTTTATGAAGATGCTTTTAAATTCTCCATCAGAACAAACATCCTCAGAAACCATGGGAACTTGTTACTAATTACTATGCATTCACCTTCTGCCTCATGCCCTCACTGTGCCTCATTCTTCCTCCTGGTCTCATTAATTTGTATGGGCTTTCTATTCTTCCTCTTTTTTAATTCACAGATGAGTAAAGCAAACACATTTCATCCTATTTTCCGTGTTTTAAATTAGTAGATAATTATTTTGAACACAAAAAATTTAAATGGGAATAAATCATTGGGAGTATACCTTTAACCTCACTGCTGGTTGGATGCAGAGAAATGGAGCTGCAGCAGCCTCATGGCTCTCCGGATACTGCATTCAACAGTTCTAACAGAAACTGATTTTATTTTTAGCTACATGTTTGTGAGATGATAAAAATAATCCTCAAGGTCTCATTTTTACAGCAAGAGACTGATAAAAGAGTGAGCTTTGCTTGTGAATTTCCCAGAGGAAACTTCCCTCGAGCTGACCAGAACTCTAAAGTACCCAGGGTGAGAGGCATCTGTACCTCCTGCCTTAACCTCCTGCTTCAGTCTGAGAACTGGATGCTGAAGGCTCCCAGAAAGGGGATCTCTTGGAAAATGCTCTAGAAATTGGGAACAAAAAAAAAAAAAAAAAAAGTGGATTCATCAAGTAACTAATTCTTTCAAATAGCTTCTAAAATCCTGTCAGACTTGAAACAAGAAAACTGTCAAGCAGAAATAAGAAAAGTCAGTAGATCATGAGGGAAGGGATAGAGGAGAAACTTCTGCATCAGGAAGAGAGTCATACTTTTGCCAAAAGGATAGTGTAGCAGATTTACACTGATAGGAAATGGTGATGGCTTCTCTCAGCGCAGAAAACTCTTCTACAGGGGAGAACCAGCTGAGAGGAATTAGATCTGATCAAAGACTGTGCGTTTTTTCAGCCACGAGAAAGATCTGATACAGTGGTGAGCAGAGAGGGATCAACAGTTTTGGCAAGTATTGAAACAAACTCCTTTGCTTGATTTCTCAGAAAGCCCATTTCTGAACAACACAAACACAAATTACACTTACAGCCCGCTCATTCCTCTCACCTCACAGCTGGGCTGTCCTCCATGGTAGGGACTCTGGCAGTTGCCAGACTTTAACTGTTGAAGGGCGGGGAATAAAATAATCTTAAACATGTTTCTCTTGTCACAAAGGAAAACGTTTTGCTCCTGTATCTGTTTTCTCTACCCATGTGTCCTTACACAGGAGAGATTTCAGCACGTGCAGATAAGTTTTCTGGAGAATCACTCTGAAATTACTACAGAACTAGCAAAACGCTGACACACTTTAGTGCTTTATGGAAGGCCTAAGCCCAGGACACTACATCAACCAAATTTTCCTTTTCCTGAAAGGTGGTGGGTGGGGAAGAAGCACTGAGGAGAGGTGAGGGGGGATCTCCTTGTGTAAAGATAGAGGCTGTTACAACAAGGGCACTTACAGCCAGTGTGATCAATGTTGACAGTTTCTCCAAGCACTTTTATCATTTCTTTGGAGGCCTTTTCAATACCTTACTAAATTAAAAAAAAAAAAAATCAACTTGGTGTTGGTTTAATAGGCCAACATTTATCTTCTTGAAGCAATTCACTTTCTCTGAGGTTGTAAAGGACTGTAAATGTAATCCAAAGAGTTCTCACACACTGAAATGCTGTGTGTCCCCCCCCCTTTTTTTTAGCTACCTTGAACACCAACTGAAAGAGAGCCACAGTGGAGAGATACTAAAATCACAAGCTGATTTATTTGAGTGTCCTTTTGTGCAGTATTTTGCCCGATCACCCTGGAACATAGAAGTTGGCAGATTCTTATGTCTGTCCAGGCTGACAAACAGGCTATAAAATAGTAGAAATAACTCAATCTTGCTCTATCAATTAATTAAAAAAACATTTACTATGGACCTGAACAGGATTAATTTAGTTTTAAGATGCTTCGGTTTCTTACTCTTGCTGTCATAATTGTATGACACTGCAACGGATAACTTATTTTAATTAAATTTAAGGAACTTGGGAAATATATTTGACAGAGTACTTTTTATAATGGAGAGCATAACTTCTTTTTCTAAAAAACAGTGGTTATTTCTTGGCTCTTTCCTGTCCCTAGAGCTAGATCTAATAGCTACTATCTACTTAAAATTGTTTACGCTGTTCCCCTCAAAAGGTATTTAATTCCCTTAAAACTGAAGCTAAATTTGCCACAACACTACCCCTACAAGTTCTTGGCTTCCAGTGGTATCATGCTACCTATGTGAGGGAAAAAAAAAAAAAAAAAGAGGGAGAGGAATCAAGGCAGAGAAACCTAAAAATGCTCAGTTTAAAAGCTTAAAACCTTTGTTTTGCACATGAAGCCAATTAATGAAAAACCATCATTACATTGAATCAGGAAGGACTAAGTACCACAGGATTTCATGTGATGAAGAGCTGTGATAGAACCATTCAGCCTCTGGGAAGACCAAGGTGAGCTCCACACCTTTGAGGAACAGAGAGGTACATGGTCATTTTCCTGCTGTCACTTTTTATTCCTCTCCCTGCTACTGTTTCTTAGACATGCCTGAATGAAATGTTTCTGGCTTGGTTTCCCCTTCCTGTTTTTTTGGTCTGTTATGGATCCCCCTTCCCACTCCCACAGATAAGAGCTCCATCATGGTCTCCCCTTTGCTCTACAGCAGCTTCCAGAAATCTTAGAGCCTTTCTACAGACATCTGGGTCTATCACAGCCCTTGATGAAAATCCTTTGTGCAACATCAGGAAAAACAGAAGGAAAAAACCTAAACAAGGAAAAAAAAACCAAGCAAATAAAAACAAAGCAAACACACACACACCCACCCCATGACAGCAAAGTGGAAGACATGCAAGCAAGCCTGTGACAGAGGCTGTGGTACCAGGGAGTGAAGATGGAGCAAAAGGCCAACACTGTCCTTTCTTTGATGTCAAATCTCCTGTAGCACCAGTTTTCCATGAGATAGGAACCATCTCATTTGCTCAACAGTCTTCAATCTTCTGGAAAATCTCTGGCTTACAGCTCTTTTATGCAATATCTATCTTGCCTGACATTTAGGGTTACTAATGTCACAGGAATGGACCCCTGGGGCCACAATCCCTAACCCATAACCCCAGAGCTGGCACTTGGCTTTCCATTTGGGTTGCTCTGGCAAACCATTCCCTGTTCAAGGGCTGATCAGCAATATTATTTCAAAGTGACTGGTATGCAAAAGGATATTTTCAATATAGAAACTAGCTAAGAGGTGGGAAAAATCAGCTGTGTTATAATCGGTCAGGGGCCATTTTTTTCTGTCTGGTTGCATTTAAATAAGATAAATATTTCACCTGCATAAAGATCAGGTGAGAAGGATTCACAACAATTGGAGATAAAATAGCCGTGTAACTCCATGTATTTCTACTGCTGCCAGCAAAGAACAGCACAATGGTCATGTATGGCAATACCAAACCAGACGATCTGAAAAACTATTTATGGCTTCCTGCAAAACACAGCCCCTGCTCAGGCCAAAAAAACTCACCCATAAAACATAATCAGACAGGGGTTGTGATGTCTGCAGGTCCCTGTAAAAATGTACAAATAAACTTCTGTGTGTCCCAGGCATGTGGCAGGTGGAAGAATTCATCAAGATGTGTGTTTAAATTCCTCTGGATGGCAGAAGGTTCTGCCTCTGACAACCATTACCAGCTGCCCTGCAGGGTTTCTGTGGTTTGCCTGAACCACCAAGCAGAACATGGCCTCACCTGCAGCTCCCCTGTGGGCTTTGCTGCCTGATGCTTGGACATGAAGCCCCTGGGAAAACTGCAGCAGAGACATGGGGAGGAGCAGGACAGAGGGACCACAGAGGGGTGAAAACTTGCTTGGCCTCCCAGAGGCCAGATAAGACTTGACTCTTGGAACAAGGAAAATTTATTTATTTGTTTGTAGAACTTGTCATATGAAGGACAGACAGTGACAGCAAACCTCTTATTGCTATTCCATTTCTCCTCAGAGACCTTTAACACTGACATCATAACACCAACACAAATTCCCAAAGCTTGTGCAGTGCTCAGCCTTGTGCAGTGCTCAGCAGGAAAGCAGAAGCCTGAGCTGTTCAGTGGCATCATGGAGTCTCCTGTCATGTGTCTGTGTTTGTACCTTGTCTTCCTTGAGACCTAGGAACTTGTCAAGTCAAATGTGACCAGAAGATCTAGCTCTCACATAGGTTCAGCTCCGTAGAATGTTTTGACACCAGAAGGTCAGGCAGAGGAGAAACACTACATCATTGCTCACTCCCAGGGAGAATCATGGCTCAACACTTGTCTAATTCCATTAGTCATAGGACACAGAGGTATGGAAAATCTTGCTTCATTACTTCCACTTCCCACAGAGCAACATGCTTCATTATACACTTGTAACAACAAAAAATATGTTTCTTAGTCCAGCAAAAATACTGGAGCTGTTTTTGAAGTTCTTTCACATTGTCTTCAATACGAGCTCAATTCTCGACAACTCTACACAGTCAAGTGTGTGAGAAAGAAGTGAGCATTTATAAACTGAGACTTTTTGAACAGCCTGTGCTACAGTCTTCTGGCTATTACCCTTTGAAGAGTCCAATTATAGGGAGATTTTTTTAAAAAGGTCATTTTGTCTCCCAGGCCTTAAAGGAAATAAAATCAGGCTTTGTATCAGTGTAAACTGATTTGAATTTTCTGCTACAAGATGATTATGGCAGCAAGAGTTCATCAGAGCTCCCACTTTTTACTCCTCAGTAAGAGGCCAGGGTGGTGTCCCCGGGGTGTTTTTTCCTTGGACTTTTCAGCAAAGTCCTCATTAGGACCATTAGCTGGAAAAAAACAACCTACCCAAAGCAAAACATGTGTTGGCTTTCTTGCTGTGTCTTTTTGAAAGTCAGACTCAAGGACTCCTGGCGGTTCCTAAAACGCCTCTCTCAACACTTTCTGGATAAAATACTCCTACATATTTCATCCTGATTCATCATTAGTTTCTTCTTGCCACACTTCAACAAAAATAGAGCAATCCCATGAATTATTTTTTCTCATTCATGGTGATTTTTGAAATGATGGTTGGCAAGGGTTTTTTGTCTGGCACTCAACCAAAATTCAGAGGTTGAAGAGTTTTGTGATGCCAAATTTCTACCCTGTAGACCATTCTCTCCCCACCTGCTGGATGAATGGGAAAGATAGAATATTTCCTGAAATTTTACCTGCCATTTCAGCCAGAGTTAAGAGAGGACCATTTTACCTAACCAGTTATCTTTGTGCCTTCATGGCCTATGTCTCCCATTCAAATTCTTAAACAGAATAAAACAACAGTTTTGGTGACAAGTTTCATTTCTCTGTGAAAGCAAACTGCAGACTAATTCCTTTCCTGGAATTCATAAGACCCAAGTACTTTCCTATCTCTGTCTAATTTTACTGACAGACAGATTGAACTCCCATGTGCAGACAGACTTTGAGGGGCACTGCAAAGGCATTAGACCTCTGTACCTGTAACTAAAACTTTACAGCCTGTGGGTTGCTTTCTGCAGTTTTCATACCTTGATGTCAAACAATCCTTGGAGGATTAGATTAGGAAATTTTTGTGATTCCTTAAAAATTCAATAGTAGCGTTTGCTCTTCACCCATTACTGTTTTGTTTAGAAGCTTGTATAAAATACATCTATGGTCATGAGATACAGACATTGCCATGAACACCAGACAAAGAGCTACCAAATTTTGGATGAGTGTGTGAGTTTAAAGTTTGTACCCTGGGCCATCTTCACTTCTTTCAACATCTCCATCGCATGAAGGGAACAACTCTCCCTTTTCATATACTGAATATTGTTCTGATCCAAACCCAAGGAATAGTATGTGTCTGCATAACTAGTTCCAGAAGTTGAGAAAAATTTAGGATGAGATGCTCAAAGAAACACCTACAATGAATGTGCTTTTCAGATACTTGGTAGCATAAGGTCAAGCTAGTAAAAGAGGGGATAATTTGAGATTGATAATTCCTTTTGTAAATCTCCAAAGAAGTGGAACATTGGTTCCTCGTTTTAAAGAGTGCAGTAAACATAGGCAGCTTTTTTTTTATTTTATTTTCTTCCACTAGTTTCATTGGAATAGTTCAACTAATACACCACTGAATGCCACCACCTCTACTGGAAGTCAACCACTGAAGTCTTACGTGCAAAAAATCTGTAATAACTACAACTCCAATTTCATCATTAGGCACATTTTTCTCTGATCAAGATTTGAACAGAGTTGTCAGTGATAAGAGGTGTTGGAGGACGAAAATGAAGCTTGGAAGAAAAGTATCAAGCTCAAGATTCCTCCTGTGGATGAAACCACTGCACAAGTGGATATAGACTGTTATGGACTATTTGAGTTTATGCGTTTCAGGTTTTATGTTGTGTTTCATAGTTTTTTCTGTGTAATTCCCTATATACTGTACTTAAGTTCTAGTAAATTCCCTTGTCCCTCATGGCCTTGGATCCTTCCCTCTCATTGGTTGAATTTTGCTGCATTGCAGTACCCTTCCCTATATGGTTGTGCCACCCCTCTGTTTTGCATGCTCCGCCCTTGCTCCTCCTGAGTTACGCCCTCTTTCCAGTAAGTTCTCGCCCTACCCTATGTAAGGCGGAAGCCATTTTAATAGACAGGCCGTTTCACCTTGGACCTTCGAAGTGTGCTGACCCTTTTTTCCCACGCTGAGCCACAAAGGGGTGATCAAAATATAAAGTGCCGATAGAAGATTATAGCCTTAGCTGCTTGCTAGAGTTAATTTTTAGATAGAATACTGTTAAATTAGAATAAGGACTTGCTTGCTTATACTGACTTACAGACAAGATATGGTTAACCTTATAACAGAAACAGAGGCCTTGGAGTTGCGATAAGGAGCTTTGAGAGAGACCTTGAAGATTGATAAAGGGGGTCTCTGAGAGAAGGAGACAAGGTGAAACTGGTTTTGAGGTGAGTGGCCAGTGCCAGCTCAGCATTCCTTGCAAAGGTGAAGGGGCAGAACCAAGGAAGTCTCTTACTTCATCCAAAAGACCCCCAGATGAAGACCCCCAAGGGTTGTTCCAAGGCGGAATTGCAGGATTGGTATATGTTAATGATTTCCCCTCCAAATTTTCAGAAATTTGCTGACACCGCTAATGCATATGTAACACAACTAATGTATATGTAACACAACTAATGCATATGTAACATTGTATCACATAAAAAGAAGGTTGAACAAAGGCAATAGGTGTGCATGTTTGGCAAAATGTAGTAGGTTGGCTTTTGGATTTTTTTAGGCCTTCCTTAGCAATGGGGGTCAGAAATCTAAGGAAATATTCCATATCATCCTTTAGCATAACACAACATATAAATAAGGTGCAGATAAGAGAGCTCGCTCTCTTTTCTCTTCTGGTGGCTGAAGACGACAAGTCTGTCCACAGACAGTCTTTGCTCATATGGGCTGAGGCCTGCCTGCTTAGACCTCCCATTATCTCCCTCCAGGAGGCATGGGAAGTTGGTTGGTGCTTCACACAATTATGCTGTCTCGTTCAGGGAAGTATTTAATTCGGGGTTTTTTTTTTGTTTGCTAACTCTCTATTAATGGTGTATATTTGAAGGATATTTGTTTTGGGGTTTTTTTGTCCCTGTTTCCCCCCTCCCTTTTCCCTTTTTTTTCCCTTGGGAGCTCCCTGCTGTATGTACAATATATTCACATTGTATACATTATTGTAAATATATGTAAATATATATATTTTTTATATAATTTGGTTGGTTTCAATTTCTCTCAGTTTCTATAGTTTTTTCCTTACCTAAAGGGGGAGGGAGGGAAAAGGCTTTTGCTGAGTTCTGGAGATTTGACAGGAAGCCAGCTCTAAACCTGCTCACAAAATTATTCCCCATGCACCTAGCGCTGTAAATAAACATATGTATTTCAATATTCTTTGTGAGTTTTGGGGTTTGATTCTGCAGGGACACAGAAAATCACCCAGACAGCAGCATCACAGTTGCCATGTTGTGAGGATGAGGATGGTGCACTCTAAGGTTTTGTCCTAAGAGGTTTAGGGCACTTTTAGATCAGCAGGTCCTGGCATTTTCCCCATCCTGAACCTGGGGTGGGGAAAATGGCACATGCATGACACGACTGGGACACCAATCACACTGTCAGCCCCCAACAGCATTTGAACTTCTCTTTTAAGTCAACATTTAACATTTTCTGCTTTAGGCTTAAACAAACTTTGAACCCATCTTGCCTATTTTTAAAGAGTGACAGGGTCTCACAACTCCCACAGTTACACTTTCCATCCAAACATTTTGCTCGTTCAAACTTCCACATGGTTCGCTTTCTCTGTCCTGGAAAACTTACTTCTGTGAAGACCAAAAAATGTACCAAGACCAAGGTTAATAAGGACAATGCTGTGAAGATGCACAGGACTGAGCCTTCCTACCCTCCAAAACAAACAAAACAACCCATGACACTGCGTTTGGAGACAAAGTCTGAACTGGGCCCACCTTGGAGCAGCCAACAATGTAGCCAGGGACAGAGATGGAAATAGAGCCACACCCTGTATCCAGAGCTCACACAAATAAAAAAAAATGAGCTGGACTGAAAACCGACACTCCAGCAGCATGGATCAACCAAGGAGCAGGCTTAAATGCAGCTTCTGTGCTGACGTATGAGACCTGGGGTCAGGGATCATATGCAGAAGTCTCAGTAGAAGCTTGTCAGGGCCAGCAAGGCCAGTTAGGATCCTATGGGGCCTGATACAGACTTTTTGAGGGTCATTCTGCTTCCTCTCTGCGTTTTATTTATGTGAACAGTAAACCTCTCACTGTCTTGCATAACAGTAGATAATGTCCACACTGCACTCATTCTTGGTTGTCTGAAATAGAATTAGATAGTGGCTAGGAAACAAATGCATAAACCAGAAAGAAGTGATGTCCATCATGACCTGAGGAAAAGCAGTGCTAGAGGAAAATGTCTTTGTTTTTCTCACCTGATCCATGGAGCGACATCAGTCTTGGACCACTTGGAAGCAGCTGGATTTTGACACTGTAACTGAAGACCAAAATATTAAAGGTTTCTAGCATTCAAATTCTGGAGTTCATAACTCATTTGGTGGCTCTCCAGTGGGCTTTGCAGTGTGTCCCACCTGTCTTGCTCTCTCTGGGACTGGATGATGCCATGGCTGCAGTGTAGCTGGAGGTTTCCTGCAGGAAGGGAATTTCAATGTGGCAGGGGAAACCACAACAAACCCTTTGATTTACCTTGCTTTGTTCTGTTTCTGATGTTCTGATGTCTATGACTGACTGCCAGACTTTCTAAATTGCATTTCTACTGATGATGTTAATGGCTTAATCTCTCATGCTGTATTCACTGTCTTATAAGAAATACTACCAACATTCTTTCCTTCCTCATTTAGCACTTGCTCATTCCAGCTCCACAGCTACTCACTCAGGTTTCTGTGCACAGTCACCTCATTAAGATTCTGCTGCACTTCCTACTTTCTAAGGAAAATGTCAGGTCCCTTTCTCCGGCTTTTCCAAAGACCCATTATCTTTTAGTCTCTATATCTCTCCCAAGGCCATATGCTTTATTCTCCTCTTTGCTATATGAACCTTTCCAGAGATGAATGTGAAGAACTGCAAACAGTTTTCCAAATGAGACTCTTCCAGCTGGAGCAAGGCCAATTCCCAGATCTCATAGTTGATAAATGTATATGTGAATCTCAGGATGCTGTTGATTTTATTTGAACAGATGTTAAGCATTCTACCAGGGATCTCACACTTTATCCACTACTACCCCTCACTCTACCTGAAATTTAACAGCATATGGAAACAATGCTGGGTGTGTAATATGGTTCAGTAAAACAAAATAAAAAAGCAGAATAGCTAGCAAGACTTGTTATATTCTCATTTGGTTAAAACAAAAATTACAAAAAACCCACCCCATCTTTTCTTTTTGGAGCCAAGAATCACTTTGTGACCCATATACGCAATACCTGACAGTGCTTTCCTTCAGAACATATTGTCCTGAAGTGACTGAGAATTCATTCTTTCATGTAGTTGAGAAAACATTTCTCTAAAATTTTTATACGAAAGTATATAAAAGTTACCTGCCATTCTTTTCAAACAGGAGGCAATTAAATTTTATTTTGTTATATAAATTTTATTGTAAACGTTTCAAAATGTTGTTAATGTATAAATATAACCACACAACAGCTTTAATCAGATTTGGGTAACAGTTCAGCTGCAGTGCAAAAATGGACATGGGCTTTGACACACCCCAAATATCAGCTGAGAGCCTCTGAAACCACAGGTTTTGGGGAATAGTGGGGTAACAACAGTTAATTGCAAACTGATACCCAGAGGGAAGTTGTTCTCTTACATAAGCACTTCAAACTCTGCCCTGGGAATCTGATTGTCTCATTTGGGGAATTGGCTGATCATCTTTCTTTTGGATGGATGGGACAATATTTAAACAGCAAAAGTTTGTTGAAAGGAAAAGCCTTCTTAGAAGAAGAAACAAGAATTTTGCAGATACTCATGTGAAGGTATGAAATAATGAAGAAATAAACATTGCATTTTCCTTCAGGTATTTAAAAACACTTTTAGTCCTGGTTTTGTTTCTATTTTTAGTTTAAAAATCTGCTTCAAAATTAGAGCAAGTTGAAAAAAAAGCTAACACTTTCATTTCACTAATAACATACAGAATATTTAGAACTGGATTCCATATTTACACAGCAGTACTTCCACACAAACAGGGTAGCCTCAGGAGGTCTGGAAATGAAGGAACTCAGCCCCACCATCCCTTGCTGGGTTAGTTATTTGTAAACCATGATTTTTGACACCATGATAAAGTTAAATCAGCCTCTCTAAAACTCCACATGGGTTTCCAGTAATGGGCAGTAGCTAAAGCATCCTTGAAACCTCTTCTTACGGTGGCTGAGAGACAGCAGTCAAGGGAGCTTGGATTTGGAGAAAAATGGGGAGTGACAACACCAGGAAGAGGTGAAACAAGAGAAAGAACAGGCAAAATCACACTGCAGAGATGTCCATGGTGGTCTGGGCATCAAGGAGGAAACAAGACCAAAAACAGAAAAGGGCTCCAATACCCAGCGAGCCCAGTGTGTTGAACAGGTTGGGAAAGCATTAGTATTTGTGCATTTTGGTGATATTCCCTTTACCATCAGTTGTCTCTGAATGAAAAGAAACACTGAGTGGAATAGTCAGGGCCTCATGACACCCCAGCCACATGCTGCCATCACCTGCCTGGGAATTTAAGTGATTACACCTTAAAGTAAAGTTTCTTAAGTGTTCCATCATCATTTAAACAGGCAGCAAGGAGAGTTGTAACTGGACATTAATGTTCTATGGTGCATAGATGGGTGAGACTGTGATTCAAAAGAAGAAAATAAAAGTTGACTTGTACAGGCATTGACCTGTACAGACTATCAGAGCTGTAGACTCCAATCCACACAGTGGTGACCAGCTTTTCTGAGTGATGACACAGCTACTTACAATGATCTCAGTAGATGATTTTTTTTGGCAGTACTGAATATGCCATGCAAATGCAATTACCAAGTGGTGTATATCCAAAGCTGCAAGTGCAAGTCATCGCATTTTATGAAGGGCAACGATTCCTGAAGTTCTAATTTCAGTGTATGAGATACGTAACATTAATTTCCTTAACGTGCCTTTGAATTATCTTTTAATATGTGTCTTCTAATTTCAAACTTACTAAAAAGAGTGAAGATGGGGTAGAAAGATTCAAGGGAAGACAATCCACTGGTTGGATTATCTAGCCTTTCAGCATCTTTATCCTGAGAAAAATATAATAAAACTGAACCAGTAAAATTACACTGGTACAAACCAAGAGCACAGGAAGGTCAAACGGTATTTACATTTCAAATGAAACAGTTTTGAATATGACCTTGATCTTTCACTTCTTTTAGAAGGATTTAAATGTTTAATGAAAAAACTGAAAATCTCATGGAAAAAGTGTCCCAAATCAAACATATTGTCTAATAGTGTCTGACTCCTAACCATCTTTTTATGATTAATTTATTAAATAGCTTTGTTCCTCTTGCTGTACATTCATCTGTTTTAAGGAGAGCAACCTCTGGAGACCAGTTTTGTGCTGTGCAGGAGCCAGAAACTAGAAGCAGAAAAGACACTTAAAATGGTAAGAAGATTGAAAAAAGACCTCAGTTCCATAAGTAGTAATGAAATATATCATTTATGAAAAAAACTAAGATACCATAAAACCCAAGATAGATGCATGTGTGCATCTCTGTAGATATTTACGCATTACTGAGCACTGTACAGATCCATCCCTGCATATATATAGGAAAAGATATAGGCATTTAATAAAATAAATAGGCACAGTAAAGAAGAGTAATGTAACAGTTGGTATCGCCATGGGCATATGCATGAATGAAGTTATATTTTACTTATATGTGCTCTGTACATTTTAATGCATATGTGTTCACCAATAATTTTGTTTTTTTTTTAATTCTGTATGAATTGTATTTTGTACTTTCTGCACCTTGATTTTTTGCTATTAACGGCAGGAGAATTACTAAGGAGGATTTTTTTGGGAAGTGAATGTTCTTCTTTCATGTTTTCTCTATCATCTGGAAAAATAAAAAAGAAGAAACAGAAAAAGGAAACCACTATGAATATTATTTGTCTTTTCTTTTGGTAATTGACAAAATAAGAATATGCACCAAAAAAACCCAAAGAGCTGATTAAGGAAAATAAGAAGTAGGAGAATAAACACCTTTCACTTATCTTGTTCACTCTAATCACTGGTAAGGAGAGGTGACATCAGCGTGATGAGAGGTTTGAAGTGAGATGTCCTGAGTGTCACCAGGAGGGCTGGTTGGGTCGCAACCAGACAGCCCATTCAAAGGGAAGAATGGGCTCTCCCTTGTAGTGGTGTGCAGATCTGCCGATGGAGCAGGAACTCGGAGCCACCAGGCACAGTGGGATGCACAGGTTTGCCACACCAGCTGTCATCCCTGAGCTGATCCCAGCAACAATCAAACTCCTTGCTGTGAAACATATTGAAGTTGAATATGAGTTAGCAGTGCCCTAGCAGCCAGGAGGGACAACTGTGTCCTGGGACCATCAGGTCTACCACTGCCGTCCAGGTAAGGGAGGGGATTTGTCCTGCTCTGCTCTGCACTGGGGTGGCCTCACCTGGAATATTGGGGCAGTTTGGGGCACCACAATATAAAAGAAATCTAAAGCTGTTAGAGATGGTCCAAAGGAGGGCAATGAGGATGTGGCAGGGCCTTGAGGGGAAGCCGTATGAGGAGTGGCTGAGGGTACTTGGTGTGTTCAGCTGGAGAAGACGAGACTGAGGGGAGACCTCATTACAGTTACAACTTCCTCTTGAGGGGAAGAAGAGGGGCAGACACTGATCTCTTCTCTGTGGTGACCAGTGACAGGACCTGAGGGAATGGCCTGAAGTTGCATCAGGGGAGGTTTAATTTGGATATTAGGAAGAGGTTCTTCACTCAGAGGGTGGTTGGGCACTGGAACAGACTTTGCCAAGGAAGTGGTCACAGCACCAAGCCTGACAGAGCTCAAGAAGCATTTGGATGGTATTCTCTGGCACATGGTGTGACTCTTAAAAGAGCAATCGCTGACTCTTAGAAATGGTCTTGTGCAGGGCTAAGGGTTGGAATTAATGATCCTTGTGGGTCCCTTCCAACGTGGCATATTCTGCGATCCTGCAATTCTGTGACCTCCCTGAGAGTGTCTTTGACCAGAGCTGTATGAACTCACTCACATCAGCCTCACTCTTAAGACATGTACATGTATGTCCTTCCACCAAGGGAGAAACAAAACTGTTCTGCAGAATTCAGTGCAATCATTTTGCATGTGTAGTACAAGATTGTTGGGGAAAAAAACAAACTGACAACACTACAAGCTCAATGCTCTGGGGTATATTTTCCTGAAGGTTTATCTGGTCCCTGTTGATTTACTTGCAATGTTTTCTTTAACCAGGAGCTGCAGTGCAAAGGCAATAACATATTTCTTTAATCTCACTTTTTGTCCTGTCCAACTGGCAGCTTTTCCACCATCAGCTCCAAGCTCAGGGGAGCACCTAACTCAAGACAACAGCCTCTTTTAAAAAAAGAAACTGAATGCAGCTGCCAAATATTTGCTTAAGCAGTGTGTTTTCAGGAAGTATTTTATTATGTTTCATCATTACTCTTCCATCTACTTACTTTTTAATCATTCACTGTAGTTGTACCCAGACTTTCTGCTGCTGCTATAGCATCTGACAACAGCTGCACCAGGACAGCACATACTGCTGGTAGCAAGGAATGCTGCTGTTCCCACCACTCTCACAGTCTCTGCTGGAACAGCAAGCTGGGGAGCACAAGTGGTGGCCACAGGTCTTTCAGGACACACGTGCCCACAGAGGATATTATCCCCAGTTTCAGTGTCAAGAGCAACATTCATGGCCCCTGTTGACCTGTGTGCTGAACAAGGCCCATTGTTGTAACACATGTATCACAGAAACTGACTGCAGGGGAACAGCAAAACATGATGGTGGAGTTGCTCCCAAAAAGAACTTTGGGATGAAAAGGTATGTGTTTAATGCAGTGGTTTAGTTTGCTGTCTGGAGGAAAATAATGTGCTAGTCCAGTTAGTCCGACTGTTGGGGTTACCTAAGCCCTGAAGTTTTGTGTTCTCCTCTGTCCCTCCCTGGACCACCTCCCCTCCACTGCAGAGACCAGCAATGCAGGGATGCTCACACTACGAAGCCAGGATCTCCAGGGCTCTGTCCCCAAAATGAAATCAGTCCTCCAGGTCTGACACACAGTTTGGGAACAGCAATCACCTCAGAGAATGAGTGAAAACAAAGCAAGCAATTCTTGAGGCCGGAGCATCTTACCACAAAGGTAGTCCAAGGCTCAGCACTTGCCCTTTTCTTTTTTCCAGTCAGAAATCAGGTTCCTTTTGAAAACATTTTGTACTGCATTCTGCTTGCTGGCTCTTAAACTTCTAGTTCACATTAATTCCCACTAATCAGAGAACACTTTGCAGTTTTTAAGAGTTTATTTACAGTTTTGTACATCTTGCATGGCTGCTGGAAAGAGTAATGAAATGGATGATTAGCCATCTTCTTGGTAATTCAAGAGTGGTGATGAATGCTAGCTCATACTGTAGTGAATATGGAAGAAAGAGTAATGAGATTTATTTTTAATGCAAATCTTAAATAAATAAAACCAGTGTTAAACTGAATATTAGCTTTTCCTCTCTTCATAGAGCAAAATATTAATTCTGTGCATATATGTATATTTTCTCTTCTCTGTGAACTTTAATGCTGATGATGTCTAAATCAAGTAGATCCTTTCGCTCCACAACCACTTCACCATCTTGTTCTTAAAAAAATTAATGACACTAAGTCTTCAGCAGAAGTGAAAAACACATCAGTTCATGAAGATCTGTCTTCTCTTTTACTCGCAAAGTGAGCTGCCATTTGGGATAACAATTCTGTGATGTAGTAATCCTTACAAAACTCTCTTTCAAGAATTCACATCAATTTTAAGATGGTATTTGATTGTAGGACTGTGAGAGTGAGAATTTGTGTCTTTTAGGATTGCTAAAGCCAAGAGTCAGTGCAGCTTCAAGCAGAGTTGTCAAATGTGCAAAGCATATGTGGTTTGGGGTATATCCACAAAGTTTGTACTCAGGACCATTCATGAAATGAATGAGTTATTGACAGCTGCATTTTCAATGCTTCAGGATTTCTGTGTGTTTACGCCAATCACTTTTCAGAGATAAAATACTGATAGTTGAAAGCATCAGTACTTGTGCAAGTATGTCACGAATGTTGCCTGTGAAAGCCTCAAGCACAGTTTATTTTCTAAACAAGTTAATTACACAGCTTCTATTTTAACTGGCAATAACACCAAATTAATCTTCATACCTAACCTTTTTTTTTTTTGTTAGAAATTTCATAGAGCAAGTAGTGAGCTAAGAAAAAAAAATCAAATTAAGTGTTGGAAAAGGAAGAAAAACAATCACTGGCATAATGTTAATTGGAAACAAATAGTTTTTGAAGGGATTTGAGCCTTTTTAGAAAGAAAGAGTGAAAAGATCCAGATTATATATGCACAGCAGATAAAGATTCTAACAGTAGGCTCCAAAGATGGTCTTTTTCAGTTAACATGAATGAGTAGACAAAGCCAAAAGTAACAGCACCGCAGAGCAAACAGCCTTTGGCAGCAAGGTTTATTCCAAGGACAGTGGTCTTGCAACCTCTGCCGCTTGTTTTGGGGGAACTAATGAATTCCAGTAAATAGAAGAGCCATAAAATGAAATCATCTCTCTGTAAGAGAGAAAGAGAAAACCCATCTCAGCTTCAACATGCTACTGCCTCAAGCTGATGCCAAAGAAATTTTGGAACAAGATTCATGGGATTATGTGCCCAGAGAGGCACTGGCATTGCCGTGCCTACAGTGTAATTTTTGCCCATGAGAGAACTTAAATTTGCCTTCTGGAGCTGTAGAAGGAAAAGAAGTTGATAATGGCTGTATACAAATCATAAGATATTTCCAGTTTATAAATTTGTGTCATTCTCATAAATGAAAGAATTAATGAATCTCAATTACAAAGGTTGTTTGGACTCCATTATATATTAATACGCTACCAATATTTGAATTCATTAATTGGAAAAATGCACCAGAAAATTTATAGATATGTACACACATATAAGTGTGTATTACTTTTTCTGCCTCAGAAAAAGAAATCAAAACCAGGGAAATTGTATATTTGTAAGCTTTTGTCAACAAATTTGTTCTTAGTTTGGGATCTTGTTACACCAAATTGCCACCTGAAGCAAAGTTTTGTGATTTAGACATAAGCATAAATCCCTAAAATTATGGTTTTGTAATGGAAACTGTGACAGACCCTTAATTACAGCAGTAAGAACATGAAATTTAGCAATACATATTACTGTCTACCAACTTTTTCTCCTCCTCAAGAGAAAATTGACAGCAATATTAAGATATTGAGGCTAATTGTAAATTACCTGGAAAGAGTCATGCCTGTTCTGCAGAGCAGCAACACATCAGGTGTCCTTGCAAAGCTGGTTCCACGGGCTTTGAGGCACTGGGATGGAGAGAGCAAAATCCCTGTCCATCTGAAGCAGGGAGGCTCACTGACACCACAGAGTTGCTTGGCCACCAGATTTCAGCAGTATTTTGGCTGATGCTTGTGGCATCTGGAGCATTTTCTCCCTGTCACCAAGCCTGGCAGAAGCACAGCACCAGTTCACCCTGTCTGTTTGTACACATCACTGTGTACTTGTCAGGGGCCAGACAAAGCTCTGTCTCTCCCCTCACCCAAACAGGTCACTGTTACTATGAGAAAAGTCGGGTGCCAGAGGTATTTCCTGGGGAATATATTCCAGAATGTCACTATTTTTACTGGTTTGAGTTGAGAGAATAAGTAAGGTGCAGATGTCGCCTTCATAATGGACTGATAAAATCCAATCGGGAGATGACTGAGCAGACTTAAGAATTGAGCCCTCTGGGTTTTGTGGATCCAAAAAGTGAGAGAGGACTGTGATTCTCCCTGGGTCCAAGTAGTTTTCATCCCTGGGATGCTCACATCACTTGCTGGCTATTTCTGAGCACCCCAAAAAATCACCACTGTGGCAATTCCAGTGTCACCCGTTCATTTTCTCTGGATACTGGGCAAAGAGTCAGCACATTGACTAAGTGTGCGGAAAACTCCATGGCATGGCTTGTGTCCTATTCCATCCTGTGCAGCTCTCCTTGATCAACACCTGTGAAGCTCCAGAACTGTGACCAGTCCTACCAAATTTCTGTACAAGGACAGTCAGTCCTTGGATAGCTTTGAAGATCCATCAGGAAAAAGGCAGAGTTCTGATGGATTCAAGGTACTCTAACAGAAAATAAGCTTTTGTTTCTGCCTTCTTTATGCCTCCAGTTTCTGTAATTACAGCAAAACCAGTTTTAGACTATTTTGTCTTAGATATATTTATTTTTTCAAAAGGAGCTGAAGATCTTATGTTTAAGCAGTGCTTGCTTCCTATCTAGCCAATGAAATATCAAAACCTCCACCCTACAACAGTTTTTCCCATAAATACGTCCATTTGGAGGTAACTGCCACTCTCTGGAAAGCCAGTGAGGCTGGAAAACTTCTTATGTTCTTGAAGTGTCTCACTGAAAACAGACTGAAAGTTAAAAGATGCATTTTTGCTGAACAGCAACAAACTCTTCTGGGCAGCGCAGTTATGCCTTAGGAGTACAAGGTTAGATATTCCTCTGAAAGGCAAACTCTTTCCCAAAAGTTTTACTTTCCCAAATCAGCAGTGACACATGGAGACAGGAATAAATCAGACACCACTGACTTTTTAATCATAAAGTTTAGAGCTGATCAGCTAATACAAGATAGTCTGTGCTAGAGTTGACAGGCAGCTTCCCATTAAATTTGATGGAAAACTAAGAATACAGTGTCTCAGGCTGTCACTGACAAAGTCAGGACCTATAAAAGTTACAAAGGGATACAACATTTCCCGAATTGTGTCTCTTTTATTGGTGCTAATCTGGACATTTATAAAAAATACATATAAAAAAATGGTTTCTTCCTTTGTGGGGAATTTACATACACAACACAACACAACTTTATTCCCAAAGTTCGACATGACGTCACTCAGCATGAGGTCTGTATTGTTATAGCAGATGTCATGGAAGCTAAGGAAGATCATTCAACCTTTCTGTCTCTAATTAAAAAAAAAGCCAACAAAACAACAGAAACAAGGGGATGTAACTTAGCTTTCACATTTCAGAATTTGAAATGGATTTTATATTACCCCTTGCATTTTTAATATGCAAAATAATAGTTTTCTTACGTTGTTCAATAAAAATATTTAATACATACGAATAGATATGCCAGAAAGCAATTACATTCATGTGATTAAAACATTAAATTGCAACAAAAATTTACATATACATTCTTTTCTCAGAGGCTTCTTCTATGAGCAAAACTATGTTTTTATAAGAAAACTTAAGTTGAAAGTGTCTGGATCACATTGATTTTTGCCTGTAGGGGTTCTTCTGGTGCTCTGCAGAGCTGGAACAGCATCTACAGAGTGCAAGCTGTATCTCTAACTGAAACATACATGCTGCTGTGTCAAAAATTGCTAGTTCTTGTGGCACAGCTGTTGGTGTCTCAGACAGCTCTCCATCTGGACTTGTCAGAGTCACGTAGAAAGATGTTGAAATGCCCTCCACAGCAACCACCACCCCGCTGAGGGTCAGGAGCAACTCCAGGCTTTTTGATGCTCACACAAAGCAGACAATTGTATTTGGCATTCAATGTCTTACAACAAATCCATGGAACCCAGTAGTTCTATGTATAGGAAGCACAATGCACTGGCAGGATTTGAGCCAAGATGGAAAATTTTCTGACTTCCAGCAGACTTGGCACATGATTTTATCAAGCCTCTGCCAAAAAGTACCCTCAGGCTCTGCAAGGGTTCAGAGATCTCAGCTCAGCTCTGGCTCTGCACAAGCACTGTGACATGCTGTGTATGAAATGATTCCTGTCTGCACCAGCCAGCCCAGTTAGTTGGGCAATGCTGGTGACAGCTGGGTCCTGTGGAGGCACCAGTAACATTCTCACTCCAGTAAGGCTCAGCTCAGGACTCCCAGTTACAACTCGTTCCTGACCCCTCCGAGACATGTTCCTCAAGTTGTCACAAACAACCCATGTTTGTCCAGATTCATCACATAATAATATGAATAAATAAATAAATAACTGGATAAGTAGAACATACACAGAGTATGATGATGCTGGTTTTTCTCTTTAATCCTGATAAAGAGATGCCTGAGGAAATGCTATGAGATTGGAGAACTAGGGTTAGCAGTCGCTAAGAATTCTGATGTAGGGCATTGGAAAGGACTTGGTCTGATAAGTTTAATTACTCTGAGTATTAATTAATCTATAGACTATTGAAAGTGGCTGACATCCAGAGTCTAAAAAATAATTCAATGGATTTAGATACATATAACATACTTCTTTAAACAATATAATTTACTAGCTAAAAGAATGAGATTAAAAAAAAAAACATCATTTAATATTAACTTTTTAGGCAGGGAAAATCAAAGAATTTCCACAGGACACTGTGCTCTCTATAAGATTCAGTTTCTCGTCGGAGTGGGCACTCTATGGACATAGCAGCTACAAACCTCCACATTCATCCATCCTTGCAGGGGCAAGACCAGTGATTTTAGGACATTGTCCACTGTGGCATTGAAGCCCAGATGCCACTGGTGTCCTCAAGACTAAGAGGACAAGCTTCTGAGGGATGGCTTTAACTCTTCCAACCACATTGCTAACACTCTGGGAAGCAGGATAGGCAGGTCTGGGATTGGAACTGATGATTTGACAGGCACCATGAACAATACCTGTATTTGGCAGGAAAGGCACATACAGACTGCTGAAGACAACCCACTCTAAAGCTCCATTCTTGTTTGCAGACCACTCTTCAAATGCAAGAGATAGTGGCCTCACATGAAAAGATCTGCAAAAGTGTTTTTCAAAAGGGTTAGTGAGGGTTTTTTTGAGAGCAAAACACTGATATAGAGTATATGAGGAAAATACTTCTCTCCAATTACTTTATTTTTTTGAAATTTGTCAATGATAAATAACAAAAATAGCTGTTTCATAGCACTTGCTCCATAGAGGTCCTTAAAAACAAACAAATACACAATTAAGCAAAGGCATCAGGAGACTATGGTTTGGATTAGGATGGGGGAATTCAAAGTGTTTTCAGAATTTTGGATGTTCTTGGATGTGGAATATGTTTCAAGAGTACCTGAGGCGATAAAATCCTGCAGTCCTTCTTAAGCAAAGAGGTCAGACCTGTGCAGCTGTGCCAGTGCTGACAAGCTAAGAGTCTGGCTGCAGAGAGGTTTTAAAGGGGTCTGAAGTTGAAGTCTGGAAGTAAAATGAAATTGACAGAGATGCTCACAGCGATGATCTTTTATTATTCTGCATTATATCCTGAATAAGATATTGTGCATTCTTATCATGTGCATACAAAAAGAAGGTTTAAATTCATTAGCACGTGCTTGGGAAACAACCACTCTATACAAATGTGGGTTTGTGTAGGACTGAACATCTCCTTTGGCATAATAAATGCAATCACTCCTCCTAGACCCATAATCTTCCTTCCAGCTTCAACCAGTGTATACCAAAGTATGAAAACATGAATGCTCTTCCATCCAAAACAAGGGAATATTTCCACTCAGATTCACAGTACACAGTGAAATAGGAAAGCATGCCCTAGCAGAGGAGAGGCAATTCATTTGTAAGTGCAAATCTGCCACTCCCTTGAGCAGAGCTTTTCCTACTTGTGTGAGGAGCAGCCTATACACAAACCACACATCCTGTCCTGCTTTGCAAGAGATGTATCTGTTAGGGCTGCACAGGCCTGTTGGAGGCCATTCTGCTTTTTTCTAGTTTCCACCTGAATTTATTCTGCAAAACCTGGATAGAAGCTCAGCTGGAGAGGAGAATCTCATTCCAAAGAGGAAAGGACATGCCTGGATTGCAACAACTCCTCTAGGACAGGAGGTGGATGTCTTCAGGAAGGTGGAAGGAGAGAAAACAGACACATAAACACTGTTATCTGTAAGAGGCGTGAACAGTTCTGCCTTTTTGGAAGAATAAGGAAAGGTGACCAATTTGTCTCCAGTGCCACACTCAACAGCATGATTTCCCACTTTTCTAGCTGCCAGATACCAGAGAACACACTTCTAGATCACCAGTAAACAGGAATGCCTGACTCAGACATACTTTGAAACCAAGAGTTAGTTTGCCTGCACAGGAGGATTATGAGAACTGTGGCAACAGGAACAGAGTTTAGCCTTGAACAATTTCTCTTGCTTGAAAAAAGGAGGACTTTAGACCAGTCATAGCTTAGGATTTGCATGAGAGTTAACTTTTGTTACTGGATCACTGAATATGGTTGTATAAATGTAGGGAAAATATTCTTATCATCAAAATGAAAGAAAGTTGTGCAGTTTGAGAGTGACTCAGACTGAACAATGAAACCACCCCTGCTAAAAGAGAACAGCTGATGTGCACATTTGCCTGCTGGCTGCAAGTGACAGACACTGCTGCACAGGCACAGGGAGAAAAATAAAAGACTACAAGCAGAAAGTTGCTTTGTTTGCTTCTGAAGCCTCTGTGCTAGCACACAGCCATGCACAGGAGAGGCAGCATTCTCTGCATCTGGTCTTCTGCACCCCAAACCACCGCACTAATGACCCATCACACTTCAGGTAGCAGAAAGGAAACAAAAACCTGGACACCATGATAATTCCCCTGCAGACATACCTATAACCCATCACCAACACCTGTTTTAAGGTCAAATGAGACTTTGTAGTATTGAAAGGTCTGGCCACTTGCTACATGTTTTTCTAAAGACTAAATGTTGCAAGAGCTAAATATTTTGGACTACAGTAATTTGAAACAAGTTATTTTTAAAATCAAGTGAGAGCTTAACCTGTGCTTACAGTCTATTCCAGATGGTCATGCTACCTGGCTGAAGTCAGCAATACCTGTGTGTGACATAGCTGTAAGGAAAGTGATCTGCCAGGATTAGTGTGCTCCTCCATCCAATAGCCCAGGCAGCCAGTACTGATCCATCCTTGGATTATGCTCACGCCAAGCATGGCATGAAACATGGGGAAAGCATTAACTGAAAATACAACCAAGAGAAGTTTTTCCCCAAAGCATAATTATAGCAACCAAAGGTGCTTCAGGGACAATTCTGCCAAGAAGAAGAAGGTGAGACATCTTCTCTTCTTCTCCCAGCAATATATAAACTGCTGTTCTAGGTCCTTCTAGGTAAACAGTTGTTTACCTGGACAATTACCTGTCTCCTCTTCACCTTGATGGATATGTCATTCCATATGTTTTAAACATGACACAAGTTTCTTTGAGGAATTTACATATGCTTCACTTGCAATACTATTAAGAGCAGGGAATTAACTCGCCTCCTTCCCTGCTTCTTTTTGCCAGCATTTACTTCTTTAAGAAGACAAGGAAATAAAAGGAAACAAACTCTTTGAATTTTTATAGGTAATAACAATGGTTGCAACATAGAAATAACAAAACCTGCCAATAGAAAGCAAAGCTCTTCATGGGCAAAAAGTTCCACTAAAACAGCTGGTTTGATTCTGTTTCAGAACATTTTAATATTGACATTTTAAAAATTTGGAGATTTGGTTTGTATTTAAGAATTCTTGAGATTTTTCTTCTCTCAAGGTTCAATATTACCATATGATTTATAATTACTTCACACAGTCCTGCCAAATACTCTAAAAGAATTTCAGCCATAACTCGCACCTAGCACTGGGAAGCATTAGCAATAACAAAACTTTGATACAAATGAATCACAGATCTCAAAATGAATTCAGCATCTCACAGAATGTGAACATTTTACTCACAGTAAGGTGAACACCAGTTATATATTCATGGGGACCTTGACTCAATGAAACGATTAAACCCATTTGCAGGTCCAAGTATCTTTGAGGCTGATGGGACCAGGCAAAGACTTTGGGTCAGATCCATGATTATAGTACATTGTTGGAATGAAATGAAAAATGTGCTTTGGTTTTTTGGTTGGTTGGTTGGTTGGTTGGTTGGTTGGTTGGGGTTTTTTGGCTAACGATATGTGGATGCATTCAATCCCCAGAGTTTGAAGAAAAGAAAAACATTTGTACTGTAATTTTCAGCTGCATTTCAGGTAAGGGTCTTCAGATTTGCCAAAATTTTCGTCTTCCATTTCAGATTAAGAATGTAGGAGTTTCTACCAACATTTGTTATAAATGTTTAAAACTTCTGATAATTGACTAAATAGAGACATTAAATTAACATCAATCATTTCTACCAAAAGATATAGCAGTGAATAAAAAGCTCTATTTAAAACAAGGAAACTTAAAGTCCCAGAAGAAAAAAACTAATTTGTAAGGAAAAAAAACAAACGAACAAAACCTACCACCACCTATAACTAGAGTGTTTTGAAAGACATATTAAGATATTGACACATTCCAGGAATGAGATAGATCCACATCTCAAGAACATCTCAGGGGAATCAAAATTCTGCAAGGGAGAGAACATCTCAAACAAGCAAAAATAAAGTAAAACTGAAGAGATTGGAAATTTCCACACAGCATCTTCAAGTTCAGATCTCTCTGGCAGCAGCTGTGTAGCAGACAGAACTCCAGGCCCCTGGAAACACTGCTCAGGACAAATCAGTTTTTAAAACTGATGCTGCTTGTTCTTTATTATTAGTTTGAGTTGTGTGTGCACCAGGTTTATTTTAGTCCTTTATTATTTGAGCTCAAGGGAATTTATTTTCATTTACCAATCCAATAAAGAAAATTGGATTAAGACATCTAATACAAAAGAGCCTTCTAAACTGAAGCTTTTCATGAATCTCACAAATAGTAACCTATTTATCCCCTTACATGTATAGTGGAAATAAAAAAAGCAAAGTGTTTACTTAAGTAGATCTGGAAGTCCTGTGTCTATACAGATGTTGTAAAAGCAGCAATTCCAACAGCACTGAATGGAAAAAAAGGGCTCATTTTTGTAAAATATCACTGATTTAATATCTAGCTGAAGTTTTTCCTATTATTTGTTTCTTAACAAGATTTTACCATAGCTAAGTTGGTTCTAAAAGGTTCAAGGGGGGGTGGAAGGGAGAGGTTGAGGGAGACTAAAATATGTACACCCTACAGGACTCTGACCTACTTTAGAATTTGAGTTGGCAAAAATGTCTGCTTTGCATTTCTATTTCCATTGGTTATACCTGATGAACATGCATAGGAAGACTGATGTTTCAAATTCCAAATCAATTCCACTTTTCTTATTAAGGCTGTTCTTAAATCCAGATGTGCAGAAGAAGACAGATGTCAATGGCCATAAGCAAACTGAAGTGGGCAACACATCTCACCAAAAACATGCTTCAATGCCTGTTTTGCTTTCTTGCTGACACCGACACACACTGAAGCACCAAAGTGTTCCAATGGGTTCAAAACATTCCAGCTGAAGAAACTGATGTTCCATGAGGTATAAACTTTGACAAGGCCATCTTCCAGAGATTGCCAAAAGGTCAAATATTCCTTACGTCTGTGATGAGGCCCTCAGATACATTTGAATGCTTTCAAACAAAGCAGTTCCAAGGAATTTCACCCAATGGAAACGTTAAATCCTTCTGTTCAGGTATAAACACTATTCCCAAACCTCCAAATTTCCTTTTCCATTGGGCTGCAGTGTGGCCTCCAGCATCTCACTGCTGTGAAGAGAGGGAAGACCTGGTCAAGGTGCTTTTTTCCGCCATTCCTTCCTCATCCCCAACCTCTCTGCCTTTGCTCTGCCCTTGTTTCTGCCAGCAAATGGCGCTCCAGCCCCTTATGGACCTGCTGGATCCTGAACTCTGCAGTCTCAAATTATTAGAATGGCAAAAATCACGCAGGGCTGACTGAGCTCAGTGACAATTCAGACCTTTCAGGTCACGCAGCAGAGGGGACACCTTCAGTAATTAGGATTTTCCAGGCAGACGTGAGCTTCCTTTGCCCGTGTTCTGGAGTCGCTAATGCCATGTGCATGTAGAATGATGTCAGGCTGACATAACATACCTCGTCTCTCTGCAAGGCTCCATGGCTCAGGATCACACCAGCTTCCTCAGTGTCCTCAGTGGCAGGTGAAGCTTCCCACCTTTAGAGACTCTGTCTGAAAAGCAGAACATGGGTTCTGTTATTTATTCTTAGCATGTAGAGCAGTACCTTTTCTGTCCTACTTCAGTTGAAAATATATTACTGGGGGAGAAAACATGGCTATACTACACATCTCCTTCATGATATAATTACAGGGACAGTGTCAAAGACACTTTGGGCTTCTAAAACAAGGGTAGAATTGTTACTTCATTTGACATTACATTTTCTTTGAAATGTTCTTCAAAGTAAAGCTTACCTCACCAAATAAATTTTTGACAGCAGATGGTCTTAAAATTAGTTTCATGGAGATGAATCCTAAAAGAAAAATTCCTTGTAAGGAAGTTGATTAGCTATATCAAAAATTTTAGGAAAGGTAGAAAAATTTAGGATGTCTGTGCAGTAAGTTAGGCAGAGACAAAGGTGACAGCAGGTGTGAAAAAGTATCTGCTGCAGCTGTACTCACTCACTGTGATGTGAAGGCTCCAGACAGTGCTGAAAAAAACCCAAAATCACCCCCCAAATTTCTGATGGCAACATTATTTTAAGTGGCTTAAAGACAACACTGGAAAGTTAACTGAAGACACCGGTGGAGATATACCTGGTTTACAATAAATTAAAATAATTATTATAAGTGGTCATTCACCCCATTACTGCCTCAGTTTTGCTTAAAAACTGCACAAATAAATTTTTATGGAGTTTTTACTGGAAATAGTGTCTTGTCTCTACTGGCTTATCCTAAGACTACTTACACAATTTCACCTGCACAGAGGTGTTGGGAGCATACGAAAAAACAAAAGTGGAATTTCTGAACATGTCACAATTTCATAAATGCTCTTCTTTTTTTCTTTGTTTTGGGCTTTTGTACTTTCGACAGTCAGATACTAAAACCTGCTCTGCTGTCTCCTCTTCCTTCCTCTTAATCACCATTTTTTTCATAACACGTCAGTCATAATTAGTTTGCTGATTACATATTCAGAAAAGGGAAATATAATAGTTTCCAAGTTGGGTATAAAAAATGGTCAACAAAGCATGACCTTTGCTTATTCCAAATTTCACTTCTTTTGGAAACAGACATTAGTTGTAAAAGCAGGATGCTGCACTCAGCACTTTGAGTACAGCAATGAAAGTATCTTAAGTTGATGATCACAGTTTTACTGAGAAAAAACACACACATGCAAAATAAACCACAATATCATACCACTGAGAGCTAAACATATCCAAATAGCGTCCTGTCTGAAGAAGTTTGGTTTGTTTATTTTTCCATACACAGAAACACTGTGAATCGTTGGAAATGTTGCATTTTTGCTTGGAGGTTGTCTTTGAACTTAGTAATATCCTGTGATGAACATTATGCAAGAACAAGTAAGTCCCTTCTAGTCCTTATCTACTAATAGAACCAGAAAAGAAATCCTATCTTTCTGTTGTCCTGATCATCTAACATGCAGTACAGACTGATTAAGGCAAAAAAAAGTCCTGGAACTTCCACTGAGGTGACTGAAAGCCATCACTGTACTGCAAAATAACACTATCCATATGCAAATCCTTTTAGTTAAAAGAAATCTCTCTCAGATTGGACTTAAAACAGAGAATATGGTTATGAAAACAGAGAAGATGAAATGCCTTCTTATTTGAAATTTATTTTAGGGTTTACATGTTACTTTTAGTAATATTCACTTGAGATGCAGTCTGGAGAAAAGCTGCTGCTGGATCCCTGGGTTTAAATCTTTGTTGATAAAATACTAAATAAATACAGAAAGCAAGCTCCAGCATACAAGAAGAATGAAAGATGAACAGTCTGGGATAGGAACATGAGAGAAAACATCAGCATAAGTGAGGGAGATCATGGCTGGTGGAGGAAGGTAAACAGCTGAGAATTAGTTATTTATTGGCCAGAGTAGTGTCCAACTGGGTAAAGTGCTACAGGAAAGTTAATGCTGATGCCACACACTTGCTGGAAGGGCATCGAGCATCCAGCATAGGGCTGTGGTTTGTGCAGTGGTGATATACTTGTGGAACATGCAGCTCATCTACCTGATGAACTCAAGTAGATTTTCCAACATTCCTAAAAATGTAGGAAGCACATCTGTTTGAGGCATAACCATATGGAGTTAAAATTCATGGTTTCTAAGCAATTTAAACAATGTTTAAGCAACCTCCTCTCTCAGGGATCTGCACTGATGACAATCCACTGCCCTGGAGTCTGTGCCTGGACAGGAGCCGGGACTCCAGAGGAAAGCAGCCATTGAATATCTGCTTGACCACTCCATTTCGGGGCTGGTAAAGAACTGTGCTTATAGCAGGTTGTGTTTAATTACTGCCCAAATTACAGTTGACTTTTTTTGACTGGAAGAAAAATATCTGACTCCTCAGTCAAAACTCGGGGTAGAAAGAAACTCACCGATCCTAGAAAAAAATGTCCAATAATACAGTATTATTAAACTAAGCACAGCACATTTTGTCAAATCTTAAGAATCACAAAATCCTCCTAAAGACATGGATTTAAACATGAGCATATTTTATTATCCTTCATCACAAATATGTTGATTTTAAAGAATAGCAGCAGACAGGGGAAAAAAAAACCCAGAATCACACAAACCCCATCAAAAACCTAAACCAACCTCAGCAATCAAAAAGAAATGAGTAACATTGTTTAATTCAACAAATGTTTTCCCACTGTGCTTTAAGTCATCCGGAATATTTTAGTGGAACACAACCAAGATACAATGCTAATGAAGGGCAAAATTCATGAGCTTGCATAAAAATATGAGGCTGCTGCGCTGGTTTGCTCAGAAGGAATTAGGGATGAAATCTTGCACACTGAATCTTACTAATGCCCAGTAAAATATATTCATCACTGGTTTTTCTGTAGGAATAAACCTACTTTGACAAGCCCTATATAAGGGATTGCACAGCCTCTAAAATGCAGAAATGCTGAAAATATTCTCAAGTATGCTAATAACAAAAATGTGGTTTTTTCCCCTTTCCTTGTAACATTTCATATAATGGCATCCTGGTTGTGTGACTGAGGTAAAAAACAGACTCCTTTAATTTATGCCTTTAAGAGATGATGACAAGTCTAAGAGCATTTGAAAAAAGATGTTCCATAAGATTTTCTGGAGGAAGCATCTCTGTGGAGACTGAGTTGCAGAAGTTTGTCAGCTCCTTAGTCACTGTAACCTGTTAATAAGAAATTTTTATTTGGGTTTTTTTAACTCTCACTCTGTGCAGGGATTTAGAGTGCGGCAGAGAAAAAACCTCTCCTGGGACTCAGCAAGGTAGTTGGGCTGACAACCTGCCCCGCATGTCTGATAGAAAAGGAGAAAGATCCTTCCCAGCTCCCATCTGAAGAATACAGATTATTCCACCTCTTCAGGGTAAACAAGAAACCATGGAACCAGATTTGAACAAGCTGCTTGCTGCTTGTGCCAGCTATTTCATCTACTGCTCTGTGAAACACTTCAGGGACATACATTCCCTTGGGCCTTTTGGGGGAAATCTCTGGTCAACTTCACAACATGGAAAAAAGACACCTTATCTCTGGGACAATGGCTAAGCTACCAAGGTTCTGGTGAGGCATGAGGATCCCTGTGGACTGAGCAGTCAGACTGTTGAATTTGCTGCCACAGTGATCTGGCACAAAGTCATGACAGAAATTACAGGAGTGGAGCATTTTCCTATTTAGAAAAGAGAAAAATCTGGCTAATAATGTAGTTGAAAGAGTTGTAGGGATGACTATAACTATCCTTCATTAAAAAAAAAAACAAAACTGTTCAGTTACACATTGCTAAGGTTCAATTTGCAGAAGAGATATCCTCATCTCCTGGCTCTCTGCGGTATAATTAATCTCCAAAGTAGGCAATGAATTCTGAAGGGTTCCACTCACCCTGTTTTTTGTCAGCCATTTTCCCATTTAATAAAATAAAGGAAAAAAAGATTTTCACATACTTCAGGTAGCAGGTCTAGAAATGAGGGAGAAAATGAGGAGGGTAAAATCACACGTGGATTCAGAGCTCTCCAGCGTATTTTGAAAGAAGTCCCAATGTGCAGTATAAAGGTTTGCAATAAGCAGTTTTTTAACATAAACTGGAATCAATCTTTCATAAAGAAATTCTGTAGTGGGTGGTTTCACTGCCTGGAGATACTCAAGCCTGAAACAGGTTCAGTCCCTGTGGTGGTTTCACTCTAGGCCTTCCTGGAGACCAGCTTGTAACCAGGAAGGAACTAGGAAAGTGATCACGGAAGTATTCCATGCTATTCCTTTACGTAACTTGAGGTATAAATAAAGCCAGCAGGAGGGACCTCGCTCTCTTCCTTTCCGGCGAGGTTCGAGAACGGTGGGTCCCTGTCTCGGTCTGGCTTATCTGGAGCCGAGGCCTGCAGTGACTGCTGTGTCTGCCACGCGTGAGGGGAGAGCGCTGGGCCGTGTCCAGCCATCCTGCCTGTTCAAAGGGAAGTGGTGAGATTTTTGCTAGTTTGCCTTCGGTTGGCTGGTTGACTTGCTCGGTCCTTGCCCCTTTTTGTCCTTCTCCCTTCTCCCTCCCCCTCTTCCCTTTTTGGGGAGCTGTTTGGGATTTCTGGAATTGTGGTGTGTGGTATTCTCGTTTTGTGTATCTGTCTCATATGTAAAAAATATATATATATATATATATATATATATATATATTTGCTACAGCTTTGGCTGCTTGGTTTTTTTTCTTTTCTCTTCCCTCTCTGGGAGGCGGGTCCTTGTTGTCGGGTTTCAGGGGCTTGGCGGGAAGCCAGCTTGAAACTTGCACAGTCCCTTAATAACAACCAAAGATTTTGCTGTTAAGTCCCCACTGCAAGACAATGGGGAACAATTACAGCATGGACTGATGTCAATGCTTGTTCTAGGGTCTCCTCTGTCCCCCTTCCCAGAACTTGTTTCAAATCCATCCCTGGACAGCAACACAGCCAGACTCCAAGTGATAATGCTTATGGCAGGTGATGGTTCTCATTTCTCCAGTACTAAAAAGACAGACAAAAACTATGTCTCCTTTTATGATTTCTCTGGTTCCTTCAGAGAAAGTCCTCCTAGAGCAATGGACAGAGACCATAATTAAGTGCTCTTTCTTTTGGGGCATCCAGAGTATTGACCTGATGTCCCAGAACAGCAGCAGTAGACAGTCCCACTGTTTTTCTCCAGCTAAATCCCAGTGATGTGTAAATACATCCCTATTACAGATGCCACTGGGCTCTCTCTCTCGGTTCCTAGAAAAAGAGCAGCTAGCTCAGATTCTCTGAGGAGAAACACAAGACAAGGACGAGAGGAAAGCTGCTTTCAAGAGCTCCCTTCCAAAGAAATCTGCCTCCTCTCCATGACTAGGGCACTGTGGTGCTTTGGGACAGGCTTGTTTTTTGTGGCATGTGTGTAAAGTTTTTTTTCGCCTTGCACACACTAGAAGTCTTTTCCTTTTGTCCTGGTTGAATGAATGATACTCCCACTAACTCTTGCTGCTAGCTGTGGCTTTTTATGTCCACAGTGTAGATTAAAAAGACATTTAAAAGCTTGGAAAAAATCACTTTTATGTAGCTAAATGCTTGGAAACCCTCTGCCCCCACATCTGTGTGTGACTTGAAAGAAATCAACTAAATTGTGAATTGTCAGTTGATTTTCCTTTAAATCATGAGATGTTGGCAGGGGGCACCCTCTGTTTACAGATTTCCCATTAAGTGTTGAATGTCTGCAGTTTGAAGAGGAAGTGAGCAAGTTCATTGACATTCACATCACCAATTTGGTGGTAAGAAGCTCACTTATTTCAATTTCCAGTTGGTCAAATGCAGTTATAACTTTTTAAAGAGTTCAAAATCCTTTTTTAAAGGTGATGCCTTAAGCCCCTAATGGTTTTTTTATTTTTCTAATATTTGTAAGACTGGTAAGAATTGTAGGTTTTAAAAAGCAGAAACCCCTTTGTCCCCTTGTTCCTTTCCCTTGTTTACACATTCCCTAACCCTTTTACCCCATTCTATGCCTTCTATATCAAACCTACCCCTGAATTCAGTAGCAGTGTTTAGTCTTTTGTCAAGGCAAAGGCCTAGACTGTTTGGAGAACAGCGTATCAGGGCCTAAACCACAGAGTACGGTCAAAAACTAGGTAACAATGTACCCTTTGTACTCTGATGAAGTTGAAGATGATGAAGTAAGTGGTCCCAAAAAGACCCCAGACCCAATTCTCAGGGGGAGGGCCCGGGGCGGACCAGAGGAAGGGCCAAAGGGTGGACACATCTGGGATTGGATGGATAATGCTATAAAATGTAACCTCTCGGGCACGGCCGGCGCGCGCGTCTATATCACCTATTGCCTTGGCAAATAAACCCTTTCTTATCTCACCCCTAATTAACTGCTCTGGAGATTTTTTTCAGCACCAAAATACACAGGCAACAAAGGGTTCAAAAAAAGCAGGTGTTACCAAGTCATCTAGAAAGAAAATCTGAGTGAGAGATATCCTATATCCTCTGTGTTGAAAGGGAATTAAGGAATTAAATGTTCTAAGTCTGTGGACTTAGAGCTGTGCTTGTGCTTTAGCCTTTGGAGTCTTTGGATTTTCATGGACAAACCTTCACCCATTGACAAGACCAATGACGACACGACATTCCTGACCCTGGAGATCACATTTCAAGAGCTCTCAGCTGCATGGTGGCTGTCATTTTTCCTCTGTACATCTTGAAATTTTGCTGAAGTAATTCAAATAGATTAAGAGAGCTGAGCTTAGAAACGGGGGTAGAAACTACTGAACTTGCAAATATAAGCACCGTAGAAAGACCATTCTGATTTTCAGCTAGTCCCTGAAAATGATGAAGGGATGCAAGGAAAAAGAGACACAAAAAGGACACAAACCCTGGGAGGCTGTGGAGGATCACCCATTTAACCACTAATAAAAAGCAAGCAATAAGGATAGGTTAAATATACCTGTGAATAAAAAACAGCTAACAATCAGGATTTAACATTGACCCCAGGAAAACTGAAAGCTTACAGACTGGGGAAGATCTAAAAAAATGCTGAGGATGGACTTAAATATTTGTTGTCCCCAGTATTGCTGAAGATTCAGTCACATTAATTATGTGTAGGGAAGAAGGACTGATAGGGGACAATTACTATGAGAGTTGTTAATTTTTATCTGATTCCATTCTCCAAGGTTGGTTGGCTTTACTAAAGACAATTGCTTTCATTTGCTGATTAATGATATAAATAGTGATTTGTGATAAATGAACCTGTTATAAAGTCTTTTTAAAAAGGCGGAACATATGAAATTGATCACTGCATATCAAACAATGCCATGCCTGAGGAGTTAAAATGTGGTCTCCTGAAAGATGCAGTAGTTTATATTAGTAGCACGAACCAGCAAATGACTGCATTTCATTTCTTGCCATTCTCTTGTTTTGATAAGCTCCATAACAAGGACAAATATTTACAAGGTCCTGTACCACAAGGAAGGCTGCAGATACATCATGGAGTCCACTACCAAGAGGGAAATAAGGAGACGCATCTCATGTTTTTACCCTTCCAAAATTCTTTGCTGGAAGACAAGGACCCTATTCAGGACACAATTTTTCAGTTAATTTGTATATAATCACTGAATGACATGGTCTTAAAACCTTTATACGAGTACCATACATTAATATTTCACAATTGGTTTCTCTGAACCATTAGGTAATTTATGGAAATTACTTTTCCCAGCAAATAACTTTAAATCATGACCGCTTGTCCAGGAGCAAGAGAGGGAAAAAAAAAATGGAGTGGGCAGAGTGTGTCAAATCCCACTCCTTTCTACCTTTTAAAGGTAAAAAAAATTACTTCTTCCACCTACCTGCTGTGATTCTTCCAATCTCTCCCTGTCCAGAGAAGACCACAATACATGAGGAAAATTAAAATTACTTACAGGCTGTACCTGTGAGTAATGTTACCCCACCCAGGAGACCTCAATGGGTCTTTGGCGTATCAAGAAAATGACGGCTCTCACAGCAGTTAAGTTTATATATCTTTTTATGAAAAATTTCCCAATTTGCTTCAAGCAAATATCTGATTTTCTTCCAAATGAAGGAAAGCTTGTCCAGGGAATGGCTGAGGGTTATAAGTGCTGGTCACAGGAGACACAAAGGCACAGGGACACCTGACCAATAGCTACTCTGATCCACAGAAACCAGGGTTGGCAGGGATCCTTTGGTGGAGATGGTTGTCAGTGTGAGAATGTTACCCCAAACTTAGAAATCCAGGGAAGAGAGTTACCAATATTGACGCTCTACACTCTCCAACACAGACAAATGAACTGCTGAAATTGTTGGTTTATGACTCCTTAGAGTTTATTGTCTTGGCTTATCACAAAACTGATGGAGAAAAAATAAAACTAACCCAAATTGTGCCATGTGAATTTCCCTGCACTGACTTCCTTGGGAAGAGGCAAGGAGCTTCCTCCATTACACTCAGACCTTTCTGTAAGCCAAGCAGCCTCTATATGCCAGTGAAGGAGCTGGAGCTTAAACCACTACCAGCATCATTATCTGTTAATAGAGGGCAATAAACAGACAACCTCAGGTAATTTAACTAGCCCAGAGTGGCTCCCCCTCAGATCCCAGAACAGTCATAAAGAGACAGGAGCTTTGGTTACTCTTCCAATACTTCCAGAGGGCAGTCATTTCCCTTCTGCTGCTCTGAGTCAGCTCAGGAGTGGCCTGTGTGTTTACATCTGTGCCTGAAGAGGACGTTCTGAACACCTGGGAGTCCAAACACCATGCAGAGTAAGCTTTTGCATTCGAGATATTGCCTTGTGTTTGCAGCTGGCAGGAAGAGGGTATGGATTTGCTGTGGATCTTTAAGTGCAATGCATCTGGCAGCTTTGTTAGGCTGGGTGCACAGGACATGGTGCTGTACTGAATATATTATGTATTTATATGTATATATCTTTAACAGGGAGTTAGAGATTACTGTGACGAGTGTTTTTGGAAACTCACAAGTCCATTCAGTTTAAAATAAAACTTTATTACTAAATTCATTCATTGCAAATCCACTTGTGCTAAATGTTTATGTTTGCTATCTTCCCTCCTTATCACTCCATATGCTGAACTGCTGTTCCCAACAGTTACCCTAAATTAGCTGTGGATGTGCAATGCCAGGGAGCAGATGCCAGGCAGCCAGTGCTGATGGCTGAGGTAGTTTGATGAAACCATCACCTGGTTGAGATCACAGTTCAGAGGGTTAAGGTGATTCAGGCTTGGGAGACCCTTGATAAGAGAATTAAGCACAGAATCAGGAAATTTTCTGTGCCTTTCTTCTGTTCCTTTCTGTGTCGCTTCCCCATTATTGCCAGAGGATCACATCGGCTGCCAATGTTGCTTGTTTTGCGTTTTGTGAGTAATCTCTCCTCTGTGTTCACTATCATGCCTGGCCCATTTGCTGTCTCTGTGTTTCTTTGCTCAGAAACTCTTTGCCGCATGCAACACATGCTTTCAAGTACAACACAATGCTACTGTTTGCCCCTAGTTACTAGTTACTTTCATTTCTCATATTCATTTACAGTGCTTATACACTATGTTTGGCTACAAAATCCTTGTACATTCTTGTGGTTATACTACTACATCTGTGTTTTTGGTTCAAGACAGGATAACATCTTTATGAGTGCATTTTTACTCATACAGGTCGCAGCTCACATTTATCTACACTGATATCTTCTAATGATACACAACCCCCCACACACTCATTATTTTTCCTCTGTACATTTTGAAATTTTATTGAAGTAATTCAAATAAACTAAGAGAAAGAGAGCTGAGCGTAGAAACAGGGGTAGAAATTACTGAACTTGCAACTATAAGCTCTGTAGAAAGACCATTCTGATTTTCAGCTGGTCCCTGAAAATGATGAAGGAATACAAGTGATAAATGAATCCTGTACATTTTTTTAGCCTGCCCCCTTCTAATTGTCAAACAAACCACCAAACCACCAAGTTTAACTGTGTCCTGGCAGAGACCAAAGCACCACAGAAAATTGTTCTCTGGCATTTGCTGGGTCACTGCAAATTGGCTCCTCCCTACCCTAAAAAGCACAGCAAAAACACATCAAGGAGGAAATGGCTCCTTGGTCTGCAAAGCATAGAATTCCACTTACAGCCACTTTGAATATGAGCAGCACCACTTTAATTTTCCCTTTTTTGGTGACACAACACTTTTTATCTCTCGTCTATTGGGAGCAGCAAGGACAATCTGGTTTTGCTCTCATTACCACTTGGCAAAGATGCAGACAAACCCAAACACTGATTGCAGCCTTTTAACCCAAATATTGAAACTACAGAGCTGAATGCAAGGCAGCAGTTTGCTAATTCCTATTTTCCTCAACAGAATGCAGGTCTCTAGGTAGCCCAAGAGAAATATTTGCCATCTCTCCTGCTTACTCAAGGCCAGCAGGCTGTGCTTGAAAATTCCAAAATTCTTCAGCCCCTCCTGGTTTTGACAGTGACTACAGACATCACAGTGGTGATGGTGAGAATGAAGTGGTGGTGGTGAGAATGAAAGACTGCAGGATGAGGACTTTTAGTTAAAATCATCCTGGTCTGCTTTGTTAGGGAAGCTCTTGGAACTTAAACTACGCGGATGCATTTCTTTTCTTTTATCCACATATTTCAAACATGACACTGAAAAGCCACTTGCTTCTTTGCCTGCTTTCTCTGAAGTGGTTTGTCTGGATGTCTGAAAATCCTTGCTTCCATTTTGAGTGCATTTAGCTTTATTCCTGGAGGCAGGTTCTTACTGGGGCTCTTTATATGGCCAGAGTTCATTACTGACCTGAAAATTCTGCCTTCAAAGGGTTATTTACAACATAATTTACCTGTTGATCCTTCTTTTAATAGGCAGGATTTACTCCTTCACCAAGTACTGCAAAATATTTTGATGATCCATTAGTAATTTTAAGACTTTCATCAATAGCCAGTCCAGGTTTACAATCTTCATTTCAAAATGTTGACATTAGCGACTGGATCACAGGTATGCATTTTAGCAAAGCTGTACAGGTGTTTCCTATATTCTGCTGCCTTCTTCTCAGGCTAGACCAGTAAAAGTAAAAAGAAAAAAAATACTGGCAGTGTGTTTCAGGTTTTCCCTTAAAACCAAATCAAGAGTATATAATAAAATTCTTCAATGAAAGAATTATTTTCTGTTTTTTTGTTCGTTTGTTTTAAAAAGCTTAGAATCATCTTCAAAAGTGTCTCCATTCTCCTAAAAATGGAGGGGCATTTTACCTTTCTTTCAGAAATAGTCAGACCAGTTTCAGGAACAATCTGGCATCAACAACTGCAAACCAAATTCTGGCCCTTTCTCCTCCATTTCTCTGAATAAATGTTATTTGTCAGGACATTCCTTAAATACAGCTCAGTTAGGCAATGACAATAATTTAATCAGTGTATGCAAGTAGGACTAGAGGCAGACATTTAGTTGTATTATTGATTTTCTCTGGATAATTTCAGATGGCATTACAAGGAATATTAGAGTCTTTCATAGGGACTTGATCAGAGAATTGGTGAACTATGTAGTATTCTGTTTTGTAGTGAATATCCTCAAAGATACACATGGAACTATATTAATTTTTTGGCTTGCAATAATTTTATGGGTTACATTACTTGGACATCAGTCTATTTGGCTTCACATGCACTATTTTCTTATTTGTATAAAATGCGCTATATTATCATTACTCCATTTACTTCCAGAGAAAAAGTTATTCACCAATAAAAAGCACAGCAAAAACCATGTAGTCAGGCATTTTTTTCTGAGAACAAGATTAAAGACAATTATTTTGACATTGGATAAACCACAACAAATCCACTCTCATCTTCCTGCAGTCTTCATAACTCTCCTTCCTCTGAAGTAGAAAGGCAAGAGGAGCAGGTGGTAGCACAGGAAATGCCATCTGTAGATGTGGAAGCAAATAAATTATAGTGGCAGAAGTCAGATATGGGAGCAGATGCTCAGAGAGAGGCTGTGGGACCTCCACCCTTGAGGAAACTCAAAACTCCACTGGAGGCATCTCTGGGCAACTTGCTCTGGTTGACACTTGGGCTGGAGATCTCCTCATGGACCTTCCTATAACTTTGATTTTATCATTCTGTACGGTATCTTTTTTTGTCAGTTTGAAAGGGGAAAATTGTTGGGTTTGGGGATTTTTTTTCAAAGCCAGAGTGTTGTATTTTAGAGCCATTCCAATGTAAAATTGCATTGTAAATGGTTGCTCAGCTCTGGAACCCAAATATAAATCCCTTCTGTCAGCTTACTGAAGAACAGGAACTGGAAAAACAATTGCAGAGAGAGGTGACCGATACGCCACTTGTTATATTTCAAATATATGAAGATGTATTAGCAATCGTATACTAATAAATGCTAAGACAAAGATGTACTACTAAATTATACTACATCCACATAGGAATAACCAAAAACCACCTTAAAGGAAAGAATACCAAAAAAAAAAATAAAATAAAAACCACCAAATTTGAAAGAAAATCAGAGCTCCAATTTTTTTCTCAAAACCTGTTTATGTTTCCAAGCAATGAAGATAGCAAAGTGTCCCAACGGCTCTTCACACTTGAGTGTGCTCTGTACGCTCAACCATTTCACAGGATAGAGCAGGGAAACAGTTTCCATGTACTCAGACAAGAACAGATGCTGAAATGATAACTAGCCAAGGTCAAACATGACTTCCTGCAGAGTCAGGCAAATGCTGCAACTTCTCCCATGCAGGAGCCCCTACAACCCCTGCAATGGACCAAAGCATTTTGATTAAATTTGGATTTCAGCAATCCTGACCCTGTGGGAGCATCATCATTATCAGCCGAATCAAGCAGCTGGTGACAAGCAGGGACATGTGGTGACTTGATACTGAGGGACTTCTCTTTCAGAAGGGCTGAACAGGCAGCCTCCTGCATCCCCTCAGACCTCACAGTGACACAAAGACACAAAATCCATGGGCTCCATGGGCTCTGCGTGTGTTTTGCCCTGTCTGCCTGCTGAGCTCCCACTCATCCCCAAAAGGCTGGGACAGGCAGGGTGCTCCCTTCCAAAACTTCTGCATCCCACACCCTGAGCATGGAGATGTCTTGCGCTGAGCCTGATCAACTCAATCTACTCTGGGAAGAAAAACTGATTTGGGAGGAAAAGCAGGGCAACTTTCTCAGGTTCCATGGGAATCATGTCCAACATCACACTGAGCTGAAACAACAGGGTGAGTGCCATCCCTCTGGAGCACCATTAAATACCCCCCACCACAGAAAAACTTCCCTCACTCCTCTGGGAGAGGAGGCAGCAGTTTGGGATGTGCCTTTGCCAACAGCTGGAGCCACAGCAGGCCCCACAGGACCGACAAGAAAGTTCCATAAGCTTTCTTAAGCTTCTTCAGTTCAACAGATTCCTGAGCAGGGTGTGAGGAGGAAGCAACCCAGAGCTCAGACATCTGGAAGTCACAGTGCTGTGAAAGGACACAGAGTCCTACACAATTTATGGAGAGAACTGACAATTTTACAAAGGGTATAGCACTAAAATATACGGCTTAAAATAAGTATGCATATTAAAAAAGGACTACATTTTAGTTAACTACAAATAATTGTCTGTAACATTACTATACGCTGTAAATTATGCATAATTATATTAATAAACTAATAATTTTATCACACTAGGTTTGTCTCTTAATGTGCATATAATTCTTAAAATACATGTAAAATTACTGCATCCCTTAAGCAGTTCTTAATAAAACTTTACCTCCTCTGTGTATGTAAGTACACTATTTTGCAATAGATACAGTATAATTTTAATTTACTCATTTCAGTAGAAAATAGTGCATAAAAATAAGAAGGTTGTGTGGACCATTTAAAAAAAATATTTATAATGTAATATAATTGCTTATTATTTATATTAAATGGAAATGTACTTACCTATTGTTTCCCCATTACAAATCCAGTGAATGTTTTATAACCACTGGTATGATATTGTCCACATGAGACAACCTCTTTTCCTCACATCATACATATTACAAGCCTCACACACCAGGATAGAAGAGACTTCTGTGGTGGGACTTTGACCTGGCGGCTTGACGTGCATTATGAAGAATTTCAACAGGTCTAAATGGGATTTAGCCCTCTGAGAGTTGAGCATGTGCTGGGAGTCTGGCCCTGCTAATATTTCTGCATAGGCAATAAATAAACATTTTCTAATACACAAAATACTGCTTGCAGCTGTCTCTTGCAGATCAGGGCTGAAGTTTGAGGGTTTTTTATGACTTGAGATTATTTCAAAATATAATATAATGCTGGGATAGAGAAATACTTGCCATGTGTACACCCCGGTGCCTGCTTGCCACCATATATAATTGGGCACCTCTACCTTCAATTACTGTGACTATTAAAACATTGTTTTATTATACAGTGGAGGTTCCTTATATTCCTTCTGCTAAAGAATATTGAAATTACCTCTGACCATTATATGCATTGACTATTCAGAAGAAGACTGCTCCATTTTTGGCCTTTCTCTTACAGATTTTTAGAATAAAGAGGTCCAAGCTGGCACCAGTAATCATGCACAGGGGAGCTCTTTGAGGTAGATTCCTGCTAACTAAAGCTGACAACCCAATGCCATCAAGCATTTAGTAGCACACAGTTGTGTATAAACTAATATTTAGTTGCACATTTTGCCAATAAACTGTGAAATCAACCAAGGAAATCTCATTATTTCAAAGTTGTTGCATGCAAAAGCCATTGGAGGCCATCAAGGCACTGCTGATAAGTGTTTGCACATCTGAATGCTCCACTGTTCATGTCCCATTTCACAGCCGGCAAAAACAAGCTTTATTCTGCCCAGTGACAATAAATACTGACCTCTGCTCATAGGTACATTGATACCAAGGACACACCTGTGCTTAATCTGGTTTTGTGCACTTGAGTGATGACTTTGACCACTGCTTTGTCATTTGAATTTTGTACAGGAGCCAGGGATGCTCTGGTCCTGCCACGGGCACAGTTGTATCTCAAGTCTCCCATTGCTTCATTCACAGGAAGAAACAAATCTGCTGAAGAACCTTTCCATTCAAAACATTTAGTGAAAGTCTCTTTTCCCTACTGACAGACAGCTCACTAGTGGGCTGAGATCAGATTCTTCTGTTGAAAGAAAATTGAAACCGGACAACTATTCTGCAGTCAAAGAAGCAAAAGTTTATTTTGGCTCTGCATGAATTCTGGCCACAATCTTATAATTTTGTCTGTTCTTCAGAACCTTTATAGTCCTGCCTGACAGTCCTATCTGACAACAAATGTTCTGCACAGCTTCCTGCAATTTCTGAATTGAATCACACTGTAATATCCTGAACACTGCAGATGGGTGCTTTCATTTTATATTTTCAGTTATAGTGGGTTTTAAGTCAATAACCATGGCAAATAGTCACATTAAAGAAAAACTATTCTACAAAGAGATCTTTTTCTGTTTTAGTTCAGGTTATTTCAAAGAGTCATTTTGTAGATCAACATGACAAGGTCTCCAGCCATGTGCCGATCACTCCTATTGCTCACAAAATCATGCTTCTGACACATCCATTCAGTTGTTTTTCCCCTTCTCTGTGCTCATGATCTTCTGTTCTCCTTTGCCAAGTGCTGCAATAATGGAATAGTCATTTTATTCACAAGTCCCTTATTCCCTGAGAGGTGATCACCCTTCCCAAAATCTCTGCATTTACAGGAAAACAGTGCATTCATAAGAGAATTAGACCTAGTTTCTCAGCATTCTTATTAGCCACAATATTGCACATTTAAATGAGAATTAGTCACAGGGAGTGTGCTGCTCCATTCATCTTCTTAATGACTTTTGCATTTCTAAATACTTGCAGAATTAGGTATTTAGGGTACAATGGTTGTTACACTCTGGATTTAAGCTATAAGCTGCCCAGAGTGGTTACATTTTATTTAAGACATTTTAAAAGCCTTTTGGTTTGTTCTAACCTCAAATTAGCATCTGAAGAAATAGTCACACCCTTTTCTCTAAGAGAAATTATTTTAATTTAGTGAGAAAAATAAGATATTTTGGCAAAAGGTTTTACAGGAGTAAAATACAAACAAGAAAAAATATTTGATTAAAACAGCACAAAAAACCCACTTCACAAAAAACACTCACTACAAACAATCAATATATCAGCTTTAGAAAAACACAATTCATTGGTTTTAAATTACTTACAAGAGAAGGAAAAGAGTAAAAGAAGAAAACAGATTAAAAGAGTAAAGAAAGAGAAAAGAGAGGAGAGGGAGAAAAGGAAAAATTATTACCGTACAAGACCTGATGGTTCACATAGTTCAGGTTGCAGGAGAGAGGAGAAAGAGGAGAGCAGAGAGGGACACACATGGAGTCTCATGTATTTTTATAGTTCAGTTTTCCCTCGCAGGCAGGATACCCAGTCAGTGCCTTCCAGGCCCCAGTGAGTTGTGCTGTAGCGAGTCACAGGCTGCAGGGGTGTGGTGTCAGTGGGCCTTGACTGACAGCCCGGCTGCAGGGCTGCAGCTCTGCTGTGTGCTCTCCATGGGCTGCAGGCCTTGCCCTCTGGCTCTGCCCTGTGCTCGGCGTGGGTTCAGCCATGTTGGCCACAGGCCTTCTGGCTCTGCTGTGTGCTCTCAGTAGGCCTTGTGTGCAGGCCTTACCGTGGACCTGCAGATCTAGGCCCAGTCCTTCTACACACACACACACACACACACCCCCTCTCATACTGAGTTGGTTCTGACCCATATCAATAATTCAATGAAATTTGGATCCAGTATCTCACATCTCACAGTGGTGCAGAATGGGCATTAGGAAGTGTGGTTGCTACCAGCCGTGACCGAGAGAGTACTTAGACAGCCAGATTTGCAGTTTCTGCACATGAAGAAGCTGGAGTTTAATAACCTGAGTTTAACAGCCATTTGCCTCAGCTGAGATAATGGCAGGATGGTTGTGTTTCCCAATGAGGCATCCTTCCTAACTGGTGCTCCGGATAGGAAGCCATGGGCATGTCTCAAGGCGGCTTTGTTACTGGGCAAGTCATCAATATTTTTCTTTTACAGAAAACAGCTATCCTCTCTCTGTTACGTTTGTGTTGCTGCTTCACACTTCAATAAGCACAAGAGCACTTTTCTGGGAGAATGGAAGAAATAATGCTGGTAAATAAGGAGTCATGGCAGCCAGGCACACAGCTATCAGCTAGTTTAGCAGTGACAGGTTCTCCCATTCAAATCCTGCTTTAGGCCTCAAGTCTGCTTGAAGATGAAGTTTAGTGTATCCATTTCTGGGAATGCAATGGCTCCCACTTCTGGTGTAGGCACATCCAACTCTGAGTGTATGGGCACTAAGGGGACTGAAGCAGATTGAATGGAAGTCACTGCACAGAGCTATAGGCAAAGCCTTTATTTTCCTTCACACTTAAACCTGAAGTTCTCTCTAAATCCCTTTTCTCTTTTGCCCCCTGTTTTCTGTTTTTAAAACAGATTTCTGGTATTTAATGTAATGTCTCCAGGGCAAAGACAGCTATTTGCATTTCTGAGAAAGAGCAGAAAGATCAGGGTATTGGTTTGACATCTGCAGAGGTCAGTGCAGTCTCAGACAGAATGTGAAGGTTGTGAGGACTTCCAGCTTTTCGTCTCATAGTTACTGGAGAGTAGAGGCATCAGAAACACTCTCAGATAAATGCTCCTGGCCTAGACATTGCAACAGCAAAGTGTCTCTCTCTGTCAGAAAACCCAGAAAAATGAGCATGATTTTTGTCTCATGCTCATTTATGGAATTTCACCTGCCTCCAAAAGCAATAAATTTGACTCTCAGATCCTTTTATTAGTGCCCGTGGCCCATTAGGAGTTAAACAGTTAAACAGTCCTTCTTCATAGGCATCCAGCCACAACAGATGAATTTGTTTAGTAACTTTCTATTAATGTATTTTGTCATTATCACTACATTTCTTTATCTAGTCCCTGACACCTTTTTCATCTTTGGCTACTCTAATTCTAAAAGAGATTTCTCTGACACAAACAATAAGATCTGAGTTTAGCATCAGATCTGCACTTGCTGCGCATGTCATTCTTTCAGGTTCTCTGCATCTTTCAGCTTTTCTGCATCTTTCAGTAGACAAAACTCTGTTTTGTCCAAATGTTCTCTTTCAGGCTTGCTAAATTCTTCATAACCATGAAGAATTTCTTTTGCTACTCACTCTACCCTTCTCTCCCACAGTCACTTGGAAAGGAGAAGATTGTTCAGCAGCATCGAATAGATGCAGTTCCAGCTTAGTTTTCCCTGGAGGTCACTGCCCTTTTGGCTGCTCTTGCTCCTGTCCAGGGCCTCAAAAAGTACCCTACTGTTAGTAATATTTTCCTAGTCCTGAGTTAGTAAAACCTCAGCAACAGCCTTTGAAGCCAAACAGGCTGAACATGACCCAAAGGGCACAGGCTGCACTTTGTCAGAGCTGCTAAGTGGGTGTTTTGTGCTGATGGTTTGTGACTCACAGGCCTGTGCTGCTGTTTGAATAGCAAGTACCAGCACAAAGCTGTCTTCTTTTTAGTGAGTTTCTGCTTGATAAGGTGTACCAGTCCAGAAATCACTGTTTCCTGTCCTTGTAAGAGTTAATATAATAAAATACTGCAGTGAAGTCTGGTATAGACCATGGAATGACAAATTGCCATGTCTTCCAAGGACGGCAATGTTTCAGCTATAAAACTGAAGTGCAGACATAAAAATCCCACCATTCATTCTGACTTCATAAAGTTATATGCCATTTCATAGCAGCAATTGTATTCTACCTCCTCTTATTCTCATTACTACAGAGCTGATCTGAATGAGAAATTAGAGCTTTAGAACAAAATGCAAACTGCAAGTTACCACAATGCTCTGTACTTGACCTTTTTATCACCACTTCATTGCCTGTTCCCCAAGCACCTTCTTTGTCTCCCAGTGCCTGACCAGGCTTGGTCAGTGAGAGCCCTCTCTGATGACCATTTCCACTTATCTCCCTCCACATAGAATTACAAGGTGAGGTTCTCTCCTCTTCTTGTCCTACCCTGAGCACTCACAGACCCCTCCAAACAGGGATGGGGATGCTGAGCAGACCTGGCAGCCAGCAGCTCTGAGCCTGAGGTCAAGTCCTTCCTCAGTCTCTGGTGCAAAGAGTGACCACGGAACAAAGTAAGGGCAAAACACAAAGGCACAAGATCGGCATCAGCAGACTCAGCTATTTAACCATTCTTTGCATTTCACAGAGCAATAACGTCTGTGTCATCTACGGGTGAGCAGAAAACACAGCACTGAGAGACTGCTCAGTGCCATAAAGAAGGAAAAAGCACAACTGTTTGCCTGATCTTTTCTTCTGAACCCACAGCACTCGCAGATCCCTCTCTGTCCACAGTCTACCCCATGTTTAACTGGCCCTCCAATTCCAGTCTCACCATCTGAAACTTCCATCGCCACTGACTGCTTCCTATTGTACTCGTGGGACACCAAGGACAACCTATTTCATTCCCCTTTTTAGCAGCCTTCTAAATATTTGAATGCTTTCTTGTCTCCCCCAGGCTGTTGTTTTGTCAATTAGGTGAACCCTACCCTTTGTATCTTCTCTCCAAGTGTGGTCACGGACTCTGAAGTTATTTCACGTCTTTCTTTAAATCCTTTGCCTGTTAGGGACCTGCTTGCTGAGGTGAGGCCTCCAAACCAAGTGCTAGGGTGACACCACTGACTCAGCAGCCCAGTTCACAGTCAGCTGTGTCTGTTTTTTTCCACCAAAATGATGTGATACACTTTCTTAATGAATCTCATCTGGCTAGTTGTCACGCTGATTAAAATTACAGTTGTCCTTGTACTTCTGCAAGATAAAGAGGGTTTAGGGTTTGGAAAAAAACCTCAAGCATGTTCCTGCTCTATATTACATAGCAAAGAGACATCATCGATGTTTAAACTTCAGGAAGACAATACTTTCTCAGAAGCCTCCAGCTTCCTGCAAATTGGTGACTAAGGACTTAACTAAATCACTTTGTTGGTGCAAATCACTTAAAAAGTTATGAAATCCCTCCCTCTCCCACTCTTCACTTTCTGTGTTGGCATCCCCTGTACCAGTGGTCATCTTTGAGGTGCTGAAATGTAAACAGTCTAATAAAGAAAATCAATTTGTGGAAGCATTTGTATTCTGCCCTTCAGATATCTGTCTGAGTTAAAACCACCTCACTGTGCAAACCAGGGTCAACATTAAATGTCTGCTCAAAAGGATAAGCCCTTGAATTAATCCAGAGTCTGCAGCTGAAACAACCTACGTCAAAGAAAGGCCAGGAGCCACCAAGGCTGGATGACAAAGTCTTTGTCATGAAGTCAGTAACATAGTTTTAGTCATGAGGGATTAGACCCCCTACTTTTTTTTTTTTTTTATGAAAATCTAGTTAAACACAGTGAAAGTAGGTTAGTTCATAAGCCACGAAGAATACAACCAACCATCCAGGGCACTGTTGTTAACGCTGAGTCATATTTAACCACTGACCCTGCAGAGCTGCCCACCATATAGGATTTGCAAAGCTGTGAGCTTCAGCTCTTGCTGCTCTGTCATTCATTTTCTCCCATCGCTTTTTCCCAGACCAAGAGGAACCCTATCTGGTGTGCAGATCTTTGCCTAATTAAAACCATTTAATGAGTGGGACAAACACCATTCTACAAACCTTTTACTACACCCGTTAAAATACACACAACCATGACTAAAGTTACCTTAAATCATTTTCCCTGATTAAGTGCATGTGCTGAATATGGCTCTAGTAGTAAAGTGCAGAACAGACTCCAGTGCCCAGAACTGCTCTTCCCCTATAAAAGAACAGACAATAATAAACCTTTCTAGCTGTTTCAAGAGGCTTTGGGTCAGCCCATACTTGACTTAAGGTTGCTGTAGGTACAAGATATAGGTGAAACTAGAGCTAGAAATAGAAATGAGGTTACTCCTTGGAGATCTGTAAGTGGTTTAACCTCTGAGAAGCTTTAATAAATCACTCCATTATTCACTATTTAAATAAGAATAGATAAATGAAGCTTCTTACTTGTCTTTAATCAGCCATTAAACCACCTTTAATGAAGTTCTGATTACTGATTATTGCCTGGAGGAAAAATGGTGTAAATAGATAAATAATCACCATGGAAGCCTTCGTGTCACTGAAGTCAATGAAGAAGAATTTAATTGATTTCATACCCATGACCTATAGGAGACAACAATTTCCTATGCTCTGTGTTATTAGTGACTGAAATTTCACAACATGGTAAGTGACATATTGCTTACTGTCTGTGATTTGGCTAAAAAAACACTACAAGATTTGTAAATAAGGCAGCATTCAAATAGTTTGCTAATTTTTTTCTTTTCTGTGCACTCTTCCAAAGGGACAGTTATATATAATAGGATCTGTATTTCAATTTGATGGAGCAGTTTCTATTGAAAATGTAGATGAGTTGAAACTAAAACACATACTCTGCAGAAATGTGTCACCTGTAATGATAGTTTTTAAATGGAAAAAAAAAACTTCAGTAGTTTTGAATTATTGCATGTGAATCTTTTAAAGTTAGATTGAAACAATGTATGTATATATTTAGTATATCATTATAGCATTTTAATTATGCCATGCAAACTTATGAAAAATCTAATAAAACCTTACCATTCTCTGTCTTTTTTAGTTTGTTTCAGTGCTGATATTGACAGGTACAGGCAGAGTTTTTGTTATTTTTTCAGTGATAACAACAGTGAAAGAAAAGCAACTGTATTTATTTCATCGATACCATGCAGATGACCAAAACAGAAGGGTGATTTCTAAGGTTTCAGCTGTCACTAACATTTGTTCTCATGAAAGGTTGGAGGTGGGGACGCCTGCCCAGGGCTGCCGGTCGGGAGCTCCGTCTCCCTCCTCCCCCGTTTCCTGCGGTGACTTCGGTCGCCCCCCCTCTCCTCGACTCAGGAGGGAAGCTGCGGTGTTCTCCCCTAGGGGCTTGGAATTTTTCTGTTGCATTTCTAGTATTGCTAAAACATGAGTCCAAGCTATATTGGCATGCACTGCTGCATTATTGTTAGAATTTGCAGCCATCCAAATCTGTCTGCCTAGTAAATCCCAATCTTTAGTCGTTAGACAGAAAGGAAGTTTAAAGTCATTTTTAACCATAACTTTGGAAAGGCATTTTAAAGCTGTTTTGTTAGTCGATTTGCCATTACAACTCAATAAATTTTTCAAACGCTTGTAGTTCTCTTTTTCAGTCTTAGAGAGGGAAGCACCCATATTTTTTTTTTTTTTAAGGGAATATGCCAGCGCCTGCTCCTACCTGATTACTCTCATCAGGAAGGTTGAGGAATTCAAAACAGACTGCTATCTCTTGGTGACGGAGTCTGCTAACACCTTGCCGCTTAGACACCGGTCCATCGTGGAACACAGACTCACCCCCATCTGTGCCTTAGGACTGCTTATATCTTCACAGAAGAGTTCAGACAATCGTTGCCCCACCACGAGGGCACCATTTACGACGGATTAGTGGGACGGGGGAGACCTCCAGGCCTTAGGCTGCTAGCCCCATTACCTGCGAGGTGAATGCCCTTCCCCCCCGCCCCCGCATGTGGCCCAGCGACCCCGCAAGGAGCACACACAGACCACCCAGGAGGGACTGACAAAAGAGAAAGTTTATTGTGGGGAAGGGGTTTATAAAGCTTTTAGGAGGGTCAAAAGGGGGCCAATCACAAGTTCAGGGGCACAGAAAAAACCAATCAGGTAAGGGGTCAACAGCCAACAGGAAGGGGTTAACAAGGACCAATAAGAAACACCTCTGAACACTTTCCCAGGACACCTTGTATGGGAGACAAGTCCCTCACAGGGGGTGTTGGGAAGAAGAAACAGTAACCTTGCAGAAAATACAAAAAGCCATTTTGAAAACATGTTTAAACCACATTAAAAACTTCTGTTTCTATAACATTTGAGCTGTTTTCTTCTTTTTCTTCACTAGTCCATCTCTGACAGGACTTCTTCCATCCTGCATATGGCAAATCCATTGCCACAAGGTGGGGAAAGTAGTCTGTGTGTCCAGAACAAGATTTTCTGCCTTGGGTATGCTAATCTTCCATATCTTGAATTGTCCCAGTGTGCTAATTAGACTTGCTCCTGGCTTTGAAGATGGTACCACTGAAGATTTTTCCTGAACTTATTTCCTCCAATTGACAGTCACTGACTCTCACCCTGCTCCCACATTTAAATACCCACTTCCAGTGATTTTCAGCACAGTCTGCACAGCAGCTGGAGTATTGCAAACATGCCATGTTTCTGCCTCTCCAGCACATGTCCCTCACGGACCATGGAATCTGGGTCTCTACCAGCTGTGAAGTTTTCATGGACTCACGGGGAAAACCACAAAAACTGTGGTTAAAGGCCCATCCTGTGCTGGATTCTGTAACTCCCTGTGCAGAAGGTTTTCAGTGTTCTGCAACCAAGTCAAAACACATTTATGGAAAATTACATCATGCTTTACCAGGAAACGTGTTTGATTCTCTCTACTCACATGTTTTCAGTGGGATAATGAAGCAGTAAAATAAGAAGATAAAATATGAAGTTTGGGAAAATGTCTGCCTCTTTTCTGCTGTGTGCATAGAAAAGAGCAAGTGTAGGTGTGCCTACAGACAGCACCACCTTTGGCAGGCAGCTGGACTGGGCTAAGAGCCTTTGTATATTTACACAAACAAGATGGTGCATGAATTTATGTGACATTATTTTAGTCCAGACAGAACCTCATCTGGAAAGGCTGGTGATGAAGCATTCTACCAGCAACCTATCATAACAGTTATAAGATGTAATGAGGAAAATCAGCTGAAGTGGAATGGTTGTTGTCCTAGTGACTATGGGTAATTTTTTTTTTGCTATAGTAAGATGTTGCAATCTAATGCATTAGTAAGACATATCTGTAATTCCATCTGTTTGATGCCAATTTAGAAACTCGTCAAAGCTCATTATTAGAGCTGTACTCAGGGACCTCAATGAATATTTGTGGGAATTATTTAGACAAATACATGGGAAAGGTAGTAAACACATTTAGAAAACCAGATTTAGACAAACACACTGCTCAGGCAATTTGGCTACCCCATCTCTGGAAGTGTTCAAGGCCGGGTTGGATGGGGCTCTGAGCAACCTGGTCTAGTTGAAGGTGTCCCTGCTTATGGCACAGAACTGAAATGAGATGATCTTTAAGGTCCCTTCCAGCCCAAACCAGTCTGTGATTTTATGATTCTATGATGCTATTAAAATTGCCTCAGATGTTTGAAATGCTGCTGGAAGGCTGTAAGGGTGTTACCCTTAACCTTTCAAAGGTTTTCCTTCTAATAAATAACACCACTGTCATTACAGACACAGTTTATTCTCTGTGAAATTGACACTGTAAGCAGAATGCATTTTGTGTGCAGAGAGATTCTGGATATGAATTGGAACTAGGTAAGAACAGATGTCACATTAATATTTGGCTGCTGAGAAGACAGATGAGTGATTGCAGCATGGAAGCATTAGTCAAATTGATAATGTGCTTCCCAACACCTGCTGCTGTTGTTTCCTTTTGCTGGATTGAATATAGCAATGACATAAAGAAGAAAGGTGTATTACAGTTCATAGTTCTCAGTAATAGTCAATAATAGTCAGTTTCAGCATTTTATACATGTTCCTATTCATCATGCACCAATATGCAACAACCAAACCCGAGAAATCATTAAGTTTGGGGGGGGGAGGGGGGCAGGAAGAAAAAAAAGAAAAATCCTGCAGAGCAATAAATTATCCATTTTTCTGGAGGGAAACTCATTCAACCCCTAATGATCTGCAGCAATGAAAAACCCAGGTGACATTTTAAATCTTTCTTTTTCCCCAGGCTGGAATTTCCCAACGACTTAGATATGAATCATCAGGACTAAAGTCAGCAGGCTCACTTTTGCTGTGGCCCAAACTAGAATGGGAAAGGAACCCCCAAGGTATTCACCAGCAGATCAATATCCTGCAAGAAATACATCCCAACATAACACAGGAAGCTTTTGCAACTAAACAAGACTCCCTCAAAGCAAGGAAAAGCATCAAAACAGAACATATATTCTTTTCTACTTACACTGACTTATAGCATCACTTCCACAGCATCCACTTTGCTTTGTTTCTCTACTTCTCCACCTGCCTTTGGCTGGTTTTGAGTTTATTGAGTATCAAACTGTTGGTGTGTTATCACTCATGTACTTTGTATCCACCTGACTGAACCACTCAGAACTAACCCCACACTGACAAGGCAGCTCAGGGTCTTTCAGATCCTGAAAGGCTGGTGATTCAAAAGTTGTCTGATATTGGTTTCAGAATGCATAAACATAAAATATTAAAACCTGATGCTTCAAAAGCTTACATGGGAGCAATTCAACATTTACCTGAAATGTTCCTTTCAAGTCTATTTCATCCATATTGAATGGATATCCATTAATTGAATGGCCCAGTTGCAGAGAATATTGTGATCTTTCTTCTGAGGTAGAATTGTACTCACACTAGTGAAAATTGCTCCCTATCAATTTAGGTGAAGACTCCTTGCCTGATGAGTGCACTGGGAAGAAAAAAGAATGAAGAGATAATTTGCTGGTTTGATCCAGATCCTAAATTCAATCCTGGTATTATTTCACTCAGCCACACCATATTACCATCTGTTTTAGGCAAAAAGCCATATGCTGGTACCCAGTGAGTCCTGTGAGTGTGTCTGTGTCTGTCTGTCTGTCTATCAGTCAGAGAACAGCTAACTATTTTCAATTTAAAACAGGATTTGCACCTTCTGAATCATGCGTCACCACTGTATCACCAGTAAACACTCACAATTTCTCTTTGCCTGCAGAAAAAGACAGCTCCTGCTGGCAAAACTGGGAGCCAGTGTTTAGAGTTTCATTCTGACAGATAGAGGAAAAAGATGTTGAAGATTTTTATGAGCAAGGACTCAGAGTAACTGGGACAACAGAAAAAAATAGTTCAGAAAACTAGTTGCTTCGACGTAGAGGGAATATACCTGTACCTCACTTTATATATTTGTCTCCAGTTCCAGCTGGAAGCTGCACATTCTGGACAGGCTGAGAGGTGCCAGTGTTTTTCTGACAAGCAGGCTCAGGGCCGAACAGCACATCTGGTGGTGCCTCTCCAATAGCTCATCTGTCACACTCAGGTTCAATCACTTCAGAGGCAACAGAAAGATGACCCTCTGCTCCAGGCCAGCAGCCCCTTGTCCTCACACGGAGCAGCCACGCCTAGATAGTCACTTTCTTCCCAGCTCCATGCTGAGAATGCCAAGGAGTTGGCTCAGTATCAGCCACTTGCTGCAGACCCTTCTTATGGTGTGGGCTCAGGTTTACACCTGAAGAGGAAAGAAAAATAATTGGGGAAGTACAAGTATTGCTGGTGGCCATTGCTATGTGCCAGCCAGTGAAAACAGGATTTAAAAAGGAGAGGAAAATGAGGTTAGACTAGTTAAAGCACAATTTCTGGTATCTGCAACAATTCTGACAATATAAATTAGGTACCAGTTCCAAAGTCCCAGCCGGGGATTGTTCATTGCACCTGTGAAGATGCAGTTTTTCTAAGAGACTTGCAAATAAACTCTTTGTCCTAATGGAGAAACCCAAACTGCCTGACAGCAGCCATATTCTTATAGAGACAGGGTTTTTTTCTTCTTTCTTGAAGGGTCATGTATCCGTCCTTTTTAGCATGATTTTCCCTTTCATTTTTTATGCATGCTGTTGTGTGTAGCTGTAGGTAGTTTTTACGTCATTTCCTACTTTATTAGTAATTTTCATTCAGTTCCACACTTCCTGTTTGAGACTGATGAAGGACTTTGTCCATGTATTCTTACAGTTGTCAGGTCTCCTCTATGGTGATTTATCCCAGCCACTTCCAGGAACAGTTTGGAGAACATCTCAGCACAGTTTAACAGTTTACTCAGAGATAAACTGCCTCAGATTAGAATTGCACATTTCTCTGATGGCATCTGCTGTACAGGATGCTGACAGATGTGTTTACTAAAAATACCAAGAACAGCAGCAGAACCTTGTATTTTTGTATTCAGGAAACCCAAAACTAACCTTATTTCCCTCTGGCACTAGTAGTTGCAGAAAGAGCAATTGTTTAAGAAATAAATTTTGGAAGTGTAAAGCTCCAGAAACCAGAACATTACTAACCACAATCTGCAAAATTCTGTAAGACCTACTGTGACAAAAGTAACAGAGACACGAGTGATGCTGCATTCCTTAGGACATTTAGTGATTCATCTGCATCAACCTGCATGACTGGTCACCTTTGGATGGGGACAAATCTGTTGGGAATATGCTTGAGTTCTTGAGGTGCTGTGACCTTCACTGGCTCTGCTCTGACATCAGCTCCACACTGTGTTAAACAGCAGGATTAGAAATGAGCCATCAGTGTTTCAAAAGCACTCAAGCTCCCTTTGAGACTTGAAAAACTCAAAAAAAACCAAGAAAACAAAGAAATTCAAACATATATGCTTACACACAATGATGGATTATCGAAAACTTCCAAGTTTGCCATATTGAAGTGTTTAGTCCAAACATTTCTCATTTATTTTCTAGCTAGAACTCATAATAGACTGAGGAGGGTAATCACCAAGTTCAGTACTGTGTGTTTCTCTGTTTGAAAGATTTCATTTAAGACTTAATGCTTTGAAATAGGTAAACTATGCATTTAATCAGAGAGCATCACATTCTATAACCCCTTTTCCAATCACTGCTGCAATTATAGCAAACCACACTCAGAAACAGGTAGTAGCTAGTGATACTTTTCTGGTTTAAAATTTCAGACTTAATAAAGAAAATTTAATTAGAGTTTGTAGCCATTTAACTGCCTAGAATATGATCTTTAAGACAGTGGAGGAAACAGCTTATTTTTGTTTTGATTCTGTGAGGTCTTTTTACTGAATATTCTTTTGAATTAAATATGGTTTGCTTTCAACCTGGGTGACCCCAATTCCTCCAAGATCCACACATAGAATTTCCATCAGACAAAAAAAAAAGGAAGCTGACAACCAATCCTTTGACAGTACCACCTCTCTGCTAATTCTTCATTTTTTCACCATCTAATTCTCATCACCCAAATTTGTACAGTCCATTGCTAATGTCATTCTGGTTAATCTTCACCCTGGGGATATCTTGGATAATTTGAATTCTTCATAACTGCAGTCAGAACTTGTGATTGCATTTTTCCCTTCAGTCTCGATGTATGGGGGGATAGGAAAGGGCTTTACTCTTCAAGCAGCACTTTGGCATCACGGAAAAATACCTCTGGGAGTAAAATTCACCACGTAAAACTAAGTGTAGTGCTCTGAGCTTTCTTAGTACTTCCACAGATGACCTTGGAATGATGGCTTACAGTGCAGTTCACTGGCTCGTTGCCAGATCACAGGGGTTGTCCCAGAGCAGTATTTGCCCCCACTGATTTCTTTTATCCCTTTCATTTCCTCCATGATGCAAGCAAACATTTTTCCTTAGATCAAACAGCCCCCAGCCAAAAATCCCACATCTTTTGTATCACTATTTCTCTTACTGCTTGGACTGGACAACAAAAGCTGCCACAAAAAAACCAAAATTGAGCAGACTGGAAACTCATCTGTGTGGCCAATAAAATTCTCCCATGAAGGAGAACATGTCCCTCCCAGAGAGCAGAAACCATACATATGGGACAAGACCTCACCTTAGCGCAGTGAAGCTCACTCTGTAAAAGCACGAGTGGATCTGCACAGAACAATTCCCCAAGCCTGGTCCCAGATGCCACTGCTGGCACTATGTAGGGGTAGGGAATTCTCTCTGTCCGTCACACTGTAGGATGTCTGATACAGTCCTAGTGACAAACACCACTGGAAAAGGGCCTTCTGGTTTCCCAGTCACCCAAATGTGACTGAAACACACAGCTTGTATTTAACTACACCAATTTCACTGTAGTTAGCTCTGATTGCTCTTCTCCCTGAGCTCCACAACGCATCAGGAATTCAGCACAGGAAACCAGGGGATAAAGTAATGGTGTACTGAACACAACTCTCCGATGTGTAAGACTTTAAACCTGGACACTAAGGCACAAAAACATGACTGGCAAGCTGGTTAGTGCTTTAAACACCCAGAGAGGACAGTGATGTCTTATGTTGATTGTGATCTTAACTGACACTGAAAGAAAAGATTCCCCCTAAATCCTTCCATCCACATAAAGATGCAAAGTGTGTGACAGTTGTACCATAAGCAAAGGGAGGAATATGTAACTAGAGTCATGTTGCAGCCAGTATTTGATAAACCCCTCCAAAGCAGTGGAGCTACTTCACTACTTGTAGGGGGCCAAGGGGAGAGGACTGGGAGGAAAAATTTCTCCTTTGCCATGACTTCTCACCTAAGACTATCACCATGTCCAAATTATATCATGCTTCTAGAAAAGAAAGTCTGCAGAAATAAAGTTTCAAACAACTCAGAGAGGCCAATGAATTTGATTTTTGTTTATGGGTCACATTTTGACATTATCACAGCCATAGTGAACATTTTTCTTCCAATATGCTTTTCCTAAAACCAAAAATGATTCCTCTTCTTCTCTCAAAACACTGTTTTGGGACAAGAAAGATTGATTTACCAGCATGTTGCTTCAGCAGCACTGTGTTTTTCATGCAAAATTATTTTGCCAACATTTGTTTTATGAACTTTACATCTCTTTAACAAAAGAGGCAGGAAGAAATAATTGCCTTTATCTTACCATTTGTGGCTTCACTTTACTGAAGAGGCCTTGGGAGAAGGCAGAAGTGAACTGCCACTGATAACTTCAACTTGGTAGCATATGCTTTATACTTTCTATAAACAGAAAAGTTGAAATTTGGGGTACAACTGTCCAAAACCATCTCAAGGCACACTAACCTTAGTATATGATGTGCAAAATTTGCCAGATTTGTGCTGATCCTTGGTTTATTTGAGATCAAAAGGCCAATGACTAAATTGTCACCTCATTCCACAAAAAAATCCCTCACAGGAAGTATATGTCATTTGTGACTGAAGGAAAGCTGGAGTCTTAGTTGTGCAAAAGAGACAGCATGAAGCACAGTGTAAATGTTAAGACTGAAACTATTCCTGTTATTCCTGTGTGGGCCGACCTGTTTAACATCCACATCCAGTGCTGCTTCACTTTACATTATATCATCCTGTGTTTGCTCTTTCATCACCAAAACTTTACTCAAGGCATGTATCAAGTTAGAAACCTTGAAAAATCACTTCTATTTTAAATTCATGTCTTCTCTACCAGAATGCAAGCAAGAAAATGGACTATTTAATTGCCTGTGACATCTCCTTGTGGCATTTCTGGTTCACTTACCTGCTGCACTCTTCTTTGATGAAGACATAAACCAGAGTTCACATTGTGAAACTTGCCCCAGGCTTTCCTCAGCAATACGTGATAGGCTTGTGCAGCTATGAAACTGTGTGTTGGAGAAAAGCTGAAGTCCAAGAGGTCCTGTTTCAATTTGTGCATTATTATCTGTTATACTCAAAATAGATACACTATTTCAAGATACTGGAAAGGGTCATAAACCGTAAGAGGTTTTTCTGTAATGATCTTCATTTGCATAAAGCCAAGATGTGGAAGGAGGAACTCAGTCCTACAAACGAAAGATGTCTATATGTATTAAATACCATGTCCGTGTGTACAACCATGTGCAATTCATTCAAAGTTAAATTAGGCTCTGTGAAGGATGAACCAACAGTAATGTCAAGCAGAAGTGCAACCCTGTTTGCAGATGGGCAAGCTAATGTAGCACCTGTAAAGCAGAGACCTGCAACCCATGACCATGCAAATTTCTGTCTTTATTTATAACTACTGTCCATGACATTTCTCTGTCACTCCTTCAGACAGTCAAAAACTCTGTAGATCCTCATGCAAGCAACATTCTGCTTGGGTACAGGCTGTAGATTTTCCTCAGGATAATGAAATGCAACATTTATTCCAGCACACATGCTAAATGTGCAAATTGCATCTGTCATAACCTGATGCTGTGCTGGGAGAGAAAGACAAATTACCAAAGACACCTGATGGTCTTTCTTTCAGGGAAATCAATGCACTCCCACTAGAGTAACACCTACTGAAGAGATGTAATATTAAATCAACCTCAAAAAATTTAAATTACATATTTTTTTGGGGGGGTTGTAGTTGTTGTTTTGTTTTGCAGTTGGTACTACCTGCTGTTGACATTCTATTTTGCTTGTTTTAATCTTTTTTGCTTTTTTTTCCTAACAGTCTTACACACATGAGCTGTATATGAAGATGATAGTACAAAACTGGTACCTCTGACCAGTTTCTGTTCCTGACAATGAGGGAATGAGGGTTCCTGGCAATAAGGGTATCTCAGCCCTGCTCTCTTGGCCACTGAACCCCACTGACACTCCCTTGTACTGCCATGACTTTTGAGCCTTCAGTCCCAGGAATATTCTTCAGTTTTTATTTCACTGAATCTTCTGCTCAGAGGGGAGACTTCAGATACATTTTACTTGTATCTCAGACAGCAAATAGATTTGGCAGTGAATTTAGAGAAACCAACTCTGTAGCCTTGGATCAGGGCATTATTCTTCTCCATCCTTAGCAAATGCATCAGCTGAGCCTCCAGCATGCCAAGGGAGAGACTCTGCCAAATAGGAAGCCTGTAGCTTATGAATGAGCTGTGCTTTTGGAGAAACCTCCCTCACTGAGGGTTCTTCATCAAACAACAGGATGACACTTCTCTTCATGTCTTGAATAGCTTGAAAAACAGCCTTTTGTGTAGCATTACCATACAGGGGTACCAGTGTTTGACTTACAGATACGGTGAAGGCTCCCTTCCACAGGTCAAAGAGGAGAGATCCTGCTCCCAAAGTAGTCTTTAAATCCTGAAAGCAAACATTAGATATCTTCAGATTCCTACAGTGAGAGGTTAAACTAATTTGACTGGATCACCACACACTGGTAGACACATTTCATTTCTCTAGCTTCAGTGCTGTTTTAATATTGTTGTTCTGTTGCCAGTAGAACTGAGTTATGGTCACGTTACAGAACAGATGCTAGACAGTCCCCTCAGAGCACAGTGAGCCACAGGTCAAGTGACAGACACATTTGCCTAAGCATCCTAGCCTGACTGGCATTGCCATTGTGCCTATGAGGTGGCTCAAATATGCCTTTCCCACCTACAAGGTACACTGGTGCATTAGTGTGAATAAATGTCAGCCAAAGGCACTATATTCTTTTCTCAGTTTGGAGCAATATCAACAACATTTTAAGATTCAGTGTTAAGGAAAGCCATATTTATTTATGTCTTGATCAAGTAGCCTTCAAATACACTGAATGAGTTCTCTAAGAAATCACCAAAACTAGAGAAATTAAAACAATCATAGGTCATGCTACAGTACTAGAAAATAAAATATTAGTTTCAGATAGTACTTCAAGTCCATCTGTAATCAAAAGGAAATGGTATGTTTGCCTTGCAAACAAAGACAAAAAATTGCTTAACTAATTATGCTAAGACTTACACAGGAATTGTAGAAGCATTTGTCCTCATATGCCAGAATACATCCTGAAGTATATGAGTTTGGGTTTGTTGTTCCTGAATAATTAGTCAGAAGCCTTTTTTTCTTTCTTTTTTTTTTTTTGTTAGTTTGTTCGATTTTTTTAAATTTTGGGGTTTTTTTCTTTAAATAAAGGAAAGTAAATGTGAGAATTTAAACTTGCATTGATTCCAGCCCCAAATAAAACTGCTGTGGTATTACACAGAACATGGAGAAAATTGCACCACAAATGGTTGTAAAAGATTTTAATTCCAGAGGGAAGAGGAGTAACTTGAGCAGTTTATATGACCAGTTACGGAATTTGATCAGGCAGAAATTATACTCATTTAGACTCCAGAAGCATAGTTTTGCTATAATCAACTTCCTTGAAAGTCTTTTATCACAGGATCTGGGTTTCTTTAATCTTGCTTTATGTCCCTGACTCATATGTCTTTAGCAGTTTTACTTAACAGCAACAGAAGTGTTTTTTTCACAGGGAAAAAAAAGTCATCATACTCTCAAAACAACCACCAGCTTGACTATCAAAATTCTTCTGGTTACAGCTGGGTACTGTTGTGCACACCCACACATTTTTGCCATGCTATCAAGCATTAATCATCATTGATTAATGTTGCTGTGATCATTTACTTTCCCAAGATTGCAGATGGCTGCAGGGATTTACAGCTCCCTGCACATTGCAGTGGAGTGGACTTTGGAACATAATGGTCCCTACCAGCACAGAGAGGAGGTTACAGCTTAATGACAAGAGAGGGATTCAAATTTTTTGAAGGATTTGCCCAAAATTTTCCTTATGTACCTATTTTTCTCTCATCTGTCTATTCTCGAGTTTATTTTGGAATGGGATAAGAGTACAAGGCTTTAATGAAGACACTGAGTTAGTGACTACACCATGAACATGTTATCTAAAGATATTTTCTTTATGTTTTTTGACTGGAAGAGGAAAGTTAAAGAACAGTACATTTGATTTATTTTCTTTTTAAAAACCCCACACAAATTCGGATTTGTGTAATTCATACATACTTTTATGTATTCCCACAGTTCTGTAGCTTGAATGATCAGGAAGGGGCTTTCATTTGGTCAGGCAATGAAGGTGTCAGGTGCCATTCAGATTCTTCAGGCTTCAGGTGGTGAGTACAGCTTCTCACCAAAGTGATGTGAGGCAGGAAGAGAAGACAAGTAGACCTGTACACCCAGGGCTGAGGGGACCATTTGTGTATTTGCAGATTTATTCTGTTCAAGGGCCCAGGTGCTGTCCTTTGGAGCCTGTCATTTCAAGAGTGTTCCCAGGATGGAGGCCCATCCTTGTTATTGTGCTGGCGAAAACAAATGGCAGAGAGAACTCTTTACTGGGTTTAGAGTTCCTCTACTGCTAGATAGCACCAAGAGGAGCAGTTTTGCTGGGCAAGCAAGGCACAGCCCTAAAAACAGGCACCAACTGTCCTTGTGCCCATCACCCCAAATCCAGGAGAACTGCAGAGAGGACAAACCCCGATTTTAAAACTAAACAGGAAAAATCTTGTGCAGGGACTGGCCTGAAACACCTGGACGTGATGGCCTTTCCCAGTGAGGTAGAAGAGAAGCCCTGTGAATAGCGAACACGGGCTATCTCACCTGGTGAGATTTTAATGGGCAGAGCCATGTGGCCACCCCACACAGAAACCTTGACCTCGCACCAGCCAGCCCTGAAACTAACAGATGATGCTCTTCCAAATGGAAAAATAAGTGCTTGGGCTAATGCCTCTCCATGATGACAGTAGCCAGAGGCAAGAAGGGATGGTGGGACAGCCCAGCCCAGTGGTGATGGATCCTGGGCTCTCCAGAGTCATGAGCAGGGTGCCACCAGCCCTTCTACCCTACTCTGGAGGGACAGCAACTCCAGCCCCTTCCTGCAGGTGTGGGGCCAGGTTCCATCGCCCGTGCTTTTGAGGAGCACCAATGCACTGTCTTCCAGAAGCATGGAGACTTGGCAAGCGGAGAGAGACCTGGCACTGTGAGTGACTGTCACTGGCACTGGATGAGCTGAAGCAAAACATCCCTTTCTGCTTCTTCCTGCCAGTAGGGGCACAACCCACAGGGCTAGGGGACTCCCACCCAGGATTGGCCACTGACCACCCAAGTTCTCCAAATCCTGGCATAGCCCAAGGAAAGGCAGTGAGAGGAGAAGGTGTCATCCAGCTGCAGGCAGTCCATGCTGACTATTCCCACCACTCTGCCCCTCACAGGAAATTTAGCAAGGTATCAGGAGCAGGGATGAGGCACAGGGCCACAGGTACATAACAGGTGGCCAAGAAAGAGTAACATAGAAATGAAGAAGTTGAAAAAAGGAGATGGTATTTCCATTTTCTCCTGACACCGTGAGTCTGCAGAGGTGGACATCCTATTTAGACATCACTGAGGGGTGGAGAATGACATCATTGAGCAGCGGATTGTGATATCATAGAGGGATGAATTGTGACATATCAGCCCTCATTTCTTATATTCAGATGTCAGGAGAGCACTGACCAGTCTAGCTTGAGACAAAAATGGCCAAAGAGACAGACAGCACCTGCCCTATTTGCCAGGACACTCGGAATGATGTGGCTTCTGCTCTGCCCTGTCGCCACCAGTTCTGCCTGGGCTGCATCCTGCGGTGGACAAGGAGAAATCCATCGTGCCCACTCTGCAGAAGAATGATAGAGACTGTCAGATTTTCTGAGCAGAGTGAACAGGACTACATACAGCTGGTCATCGCCTCCCCTGAAGAGTCACCAGAAGGCTATAGACAGGCAGAGAGAGCTCCTGGCCACCTGGAGATCAACAGTCCCCATCTCCCTGTGGTGTCCCCTCCATCTTCTCCACAGGAGACACTGTCCCCAGATGAGCAAGGGGCTTCTAGGCTGGAACTTGTTGGTGACCTCCTGCCCGAGGTCTGGGCAGGACTTTTCCGTCGACAACAGCAGCTCCTGGATCCCGTGCGGCCCTGGCTGCGCCAGAGGTTGGAGGGAATATACTGGGGCCGGTGGTGGTTGATAGAGGCCACAGAGAGCTGCATCCTGCGCTACCTCTGCATCTATGGTCCAGATGCAGAGGTCTTGGTCCAGAGGCTGCTGATCTTCCTGGAGGAACACACAGCACTGCTGGTCCATGGCCTCATCAATGCTATTGCAGAACAGTGCAATGAGGAGGCCATGAGGCTGCTGCATTCACACGCTGTTGGGGATGAGGATAGCAGCCCAGCAGCCAGCACCAGCTCCAGCTCCAGCTCCAGTTCCAGCTGGTCCATGTCCAGCAGCACCCACAAGGGCACTCCTGTCAGCTGCTCTGCAGGCTCCGATGTGGAGGAAGAAACTGCTACAGTAGAGACTGCCCCCCACCAGGGTCTCAGCTGCCCCCAACCTGAACCCATCCCTGCAGAGGAGGACCAGCCCCAGGAGGAGCCAGAGCAGGCAGCAGTGGCAGGTCCCTCTGCCCAAGGCAGCAGCCACAGCCACTCCACTCCTGGTCAGGGCAGAGGCTGCTCACCTGGAGCAGCCCGGTGTGCCCAGAAGAGGAGGGCTCCCAGCCCTCTGGACTCTCCGAAGCCCAGCAAGAAGCCATGACATGGACAGACCTGACCCCTGCAGTCCTGAGGGACACAGATGAAGTGATGAAACTTCATCTCTCTTCATTGCCAATTTCCCATCCAAGAACCACAACCTGAGGCTAATGGAACCCATGGCAGGTTTCAGGAAGTGGCCTCCCCTTTCCATGTCTGGCTTCTTGAAGGGGCCCAGTGAGGTCTCTCTTAGGTCCCACAGAGCCAGCCGTCTGAATAAATCTATAAATATCTGAGTCCCTCAGTAACTGAGAGAGCTTGACATACTGAAACACCAGCATATCTGAAAATCTTGTGCCAGATTCTGTCTGGCTTGTGAAAGGAAAGTGGATCAAGGAAAGGAAAGGAAAGTGAAAGGAAAGTGGATCAAGCACCACAGAAGCTATGGAGAAAGAGAGTTCCAATACAGTTCTTGCAATTTTAATTGTGGATTTGAAGTTGCTTGTTAAGTCTTTAAGGACCTCAACAAGAACCCAGTAGCTACTAGGCAGCAGTGACTTTGGTCCACAAAGACTCTTTTGTGAATGGGCAGTCAAGGGCAAACAGTCTTAAGGTGGTTGACTCAGTTGTTCTGCTCCAATCAGCACAAAAGTTGTTCCTTGATGACCTCCAAGGAGGAGGCCAATATCAGACAGACAAGGTAAAACTGAAGATTTAGATAAAAATGGTGACCAGACATTTACTCTTATTTTTGCTGCTAGAACTTACATTAAGTTGCAATGGCAACTCAGTCTGTATGCTGGATATGTGATTTGTGCTATATCAAGCAAAACTTCAAATGTGCTCCAGAGCACATGGGCTCTTAGACAGCCACAAATCACCTGTGCTTGTGAAGATAGATTTGGTGAACCTTGGCATAAGGGAGAAAAAACAATACAAGCATCTACGTGATGAGAGTTCTTAAGGTATGTTACAAATAATAATAAAAAATAATAATAATAATCCCATGTCCATTTTGGTCCATCCCTTTTGGATTTTGGCTCAGATTTCTCCCTCCAAATGTGGGGTATCTAAAAGAACCTGGTCAGAGAGTACTGCACTCTGACACACACCTGCACAGAGTCATATCTGACTCCAAATCCTTCAGCAGCTTTGCCGAGCTCTTTTAAAGCCTCTCTCCTAGGAGAAAGCAGCTACTTGTTGATTCCAAGGCTCATGAGTTTTCCTTTTTGCCTTCTGGAAAAGGGATGCACCTTGTGTTTGCAAACATCAGAGAGGCACAAGAGAAAAATTTCATGTTTAGATGGTAATTAAGTAAAAGGAAGATCACATGCAAAACTTTCAGAAAAAAATTTGACTGTTTTGCCCCTCTACAAACATTTAATCTTTCTCTGCTGAAGTTTCCCCAAAGCACATTTTCTGTCCCTATTGACTGGCTGCTTTCAAGAATTGCTCCAGAAGGATGACGCTGTCTGCCTTGTTTTAGCTGCTCAGATCATGTTTTCTATTCTTTCTTGCCTGTGATTTCCTTGCCTTACTGCAACATGCCCAAGAAAACCTATGGGTTTTGGAGGTGATCATTATAATCCAATCTATAAATAATACATCCTTGCAAAGAACACACTGGACCATAATATTTGCACAGGATTTGGTCTGAATGACCTTGATCTGGTTTCTGGAGGGTCATTTTGTAATTTAATGGTTCAGCTGAATTCTTTGTCCTGAAAGATTAAGTTTCTCATCAGAAGCCATTCCAGAACTTTTCAAGATGAAACCAGCCATGAGAGTACTGCATATCTTTGTGGATTTTCTGAAGTGATTACTTTCCTTGTCTAGTCCTTCTGAAAAATTATCCTGCTGAAAAACAATTGCTGTAATTGAACTGAAAGCCTGCTAGGTAAATTTATTCCAAAGTGTAAGTTTAATAGTTATATATAAAGCAAAATATGAGTTTTGCCAGAAAGTCTTTCTAATCTATTCTGCGTATTTTCTTTTGGTGGGAATAATTCCTGTGGTGTTTTTGTTGGTCCCACAATTACAAAGAATTACAAAGCAAATTACAACTGAATATTTTTAACTCCCATAGAAACATTAAGCAAAATAGCAGAAACAATTATATTTGAGCTGTATTTCCAAAGCAGGTGTTTTATTTTAGTACTCAAGGTCAGAGAAGGGAAAAGGAGAGGATGTGTGTGTTGAACAAAAAGCCATAATGGAATTGTGCAAATTCATTCTGTTCTCTCCTAAATGAGAGATATTCACATATTCAAAACATCACTGAAAATTGAGGCCAACATTTCAAGTGATTTTATTTCAATCAGCTGTGTTAAACCACTATAAAGAGCATTATTGGTCTGACTTAACGAGTGTCTGAATGAATGATAGCAGAAAATCTGCACATTCAAAATGACACTTTCTTGCATAAGTCAGATTTTCCAGAGGATTCAGAAAACTGGTTCGAGTTTGATTTTGGGGTTTTTTCCATCTCTAAAAGGAGCCAAAAGAGCTCATATCTTCACTTAGTCAGTTCAAGGTAAACAAGTTCCAAGGTGTCACTTGGCTGCCACTGAGATCACAGATATTGGATACTGAGCACTTCCAAAAGGATGTCCTTCATTTTCAGGCTTACGACAAAAAAATGTAATCAAACTAAAAATTAAATCAATTGAATTCAGGCACTGTTTTGCTCTCCACTAAACCACAAAACTGCACTCTACCCTTCTCATTAATACAAATACATAAACACTGACAGCACTGGTTTGGGGAAAAATGAAAACTGTCACTACCAGTCACCTCATCAAGAGAAGAGCAGTCAGTGTTGGCAGCAGTGCTGCATGTAAGTCTCTAGCCATCGTATTGACTTACTGTATTCAGATTAAGTGGAAAATACAAAATGAACTCAATATTTACCTCCAAATGAGCTACCGTGAATATAAATTTGCTTACCTGTTTGTCATCCAGGCATTTTACCAAAAGGGAACGTAACACGAATCGCACAGAGAAGACTCCCTTTCACCCTAATAATGCTGCTACTTTATTGGTCATTTAAAGTAAGTTATAAATATCTAAAATATCTGTGGCTCTGCACTCAAAGAGGATTTGTATCTACATTTCCTAGATAAATCCAATTGCCATTTTACAATTGCAATTCTGTCCTCAAGAATCAAGATCATGTAAAACAACGAGGTGGAAATGCAACTGAAAGGTAAAACTCTAAAAGATTCTGTACATTTAGGTGTAAGAAAAATTTGTACATTCCACAAGACACCTTCATGATGGAAAACAGTCATTTAAGGCTGCATTAATTGTGTAATAGATTTTGTTTGGTGACACTGTAGCACTCATTTGAATCCCTGACTTATCACAAACTCTGCCTTTAAAAAAGAAGTCATCTAGGTGGTCACACCACAAGTTCCAAGCTCTCTGCTCACAAAGCTAACCTCTCCCACGTGGAAGTCTCCAAAAACAGATGGACCACTCAGCTGTAGCTGGAGCCTGCACCGGGGAACAATTGCCCTCACCAAAAGCACACACTACCAAAGCTCCTCCAGCTGTTACCCAGCCATAAAATGTCCCCTTATATAGACAGAGGGGCACGGACAGATCGCTCATAGACCAGTATGATCGGCAAAATGTCGGCTTTATTAGAAGAAAGACACTTTATATACTGTGTATTACGCTCAAACATGTGATTCTTCTTCACACAGCATTGGATACATAAGGAAAACATACTTTGTTGTCCACTGTTAATTGGACCATGACAGGTGTTCATATGAGTTGAGGACACACATTTACCTTCCTGAAATTCCACCTTAACTTTGGCAGGGAGCCTCCTTTGTTCTAACTTCAACGCCTGTAGCCATACTTAGCTAGCAGTTGCTTTTACTGTCCACACCCAATTATGCCAAAGCAAGGCTCACAGGAATGCAAAGGAAATTGTTCACATATAATCTCTATTCTCCCAACACCCTTAGGTTCCCACACATCTTGCCCATGTGACACAGGGAGCATGGCTGAGCCGTTTCATCTTCCCCAGCTCATCTTTCCCGGAAGCATCAGCACAGGCAAACTTTTCTCCTCTCCTGCCCCCCCTCAACAGTAAATTTAGCCTTAGGGCAGTCAGGGGTTGATGAAGATTTAGTTTCTTACATCAGGTATCAAGAAGGATCATTTTCTGGCTCTGCACTGAGTACAAACAAAATTATATGTGTACATACATATCTCTATTGATTTCTCCCTGTAGGTACAGAGCCTAGAAGGGTCCAGCTGTGGAGGCATTTCAAAAGCAGGTACTGTCCTGTGGCCTTCTCTGAGCAGTGTGTGGGACAAACGGACAGCCAGCCTGCCCTAGAGGGTTCTTTGAAGCCAAGATCAGCTCTTGGCCAGTGAGTGTTTTCTTCTGCTCTCTTTTCATGGGCCATTTCCTTGCAAACTGAGCAAGGGAGAAACCTCTGCACTGCTCTCTAGTTGGCAGCAGAGTTGCAGCACGCGGGTGTCCAGGAGGCTGCAGCCACTGCGTGCTGCTGCTCAAAACAGCTCTAGGCACCATCCCAGTGACACTGAAAATGTGTTCCGGATGTTTGCACAAGGAAAGACTGACTGATCTCAAAGGGACATGCTCCAGGGCTCTGAACCACACAAAGAGAACAAAAATAACTGGAGACATGGAAATTGAAGTGCCGTTGTATTAGGGAAAAGGTCTGAGGTATACTGGAACGTGAAAAGCTAGACACCATTGCTACTCAATAAAGCAAATTTTTTATTATGAAGACAGACACTTGAGAGAAGGGGAATAGGAAGGGGGGGAAGAGAACCAAAAACCAAAGAGGAAGGCATGACACCCTACTCACCCAGGTGTCACTTACAAGATGGTCTTACCCACTCTAACTACTTATAAAGCCCTCTGCAGCAGCTGCGTTTTCCAGAGGGTCGGCAGGCTCCCACTTCAGCAGGAGTCCCCGCTATCAGCAACTCGGTCCTTCATGTAGAGCCGGCCTCAAACAAGGAAAATGTGTCTGCTTTTATACAATTCATTGGGCACTCCTGCCCAGGGAGGTGTGGCCAGTACCGCCCTGCCAGAGGTTCCCAATCCCACCCTCTTGGTTATGTAAGTGCACCTCTTCTGCGCATGCATGAGAACTTCGGGAATCCCCCTACGCATGCGCAGTGTGTTTTGGGGGTCTTTTTTAATTCAGTCTGGGGGCGAGCATTCCTCACTTCATCATCACTTTCTCCTCCAAATGCCATTGACGGACAATTAACCAATCACAGGACACCAATTAAAACAGTTTATACAGAAGTTCTTCCTCCAAGGACGAATTCACTGTTTTATCAGTGAACTTGGCAGGGAGAACTATAAACTACTGCAGGTGGCTAAGGCCAAACACAGACCAAAAATGTCATCACAACTTCATCCCAGTACAGCCGTGAAGCAGAAAAACTAGACAAAACTACATTTAAATTCATGTTTTAATAGAACAAGCTGAAATCTCTGAGATGCAACCTGGAAGTAACATGATAGATCGTGTCAGTATCAGCTGGATTACTGTTCACATGGATTAATTTTCACATTTCAATAATCCATACTGTATTGATTTCATGAATCCTCTTTCACATACAGATTCCAAACTGCAACAGGCTGTAAGGTGACTGATTTTATGCTCTTTATTTAAGAACTACATCCATTGCTTAGGCACGGTTTCCTATGCATAAATCCAGAGGCAAGTGTGATGCACCACACAGTGAGAAGAAAATTACATGTTAGAAAGGTCTGGAAGGGCAAAAGCTAGTACTAGAAATGCATGTTAATTTTGAAATCTAGACAAGGGACTACCATTTTCAAAAAAGACCAAATTAAAAATACTCATTAAACTACCACTCACAAAGTGGAGGGAAACCTGAGAGACACAGTTTTGTTTGGTAGTTCCTGGTTTTGAAAGGGGCAGGTTCAAAATTCAGGCTGCAGTGCTGCACCTGCTGTGACTGGGCAACCTAATCCTGGGATGTCTCTGAATCACTATCAATTGAGAAAATTCTGCTCCTACTTAAAATTATCTGGAACATCTCGGGATGCTAAAACAAGACTATTTCCTATGCACATGCTCTCTACAGGAGGGACATGTGTTCCTGCTGGCTGGAGTGTAATCCAATGCCATGAGAAAGGATTTAATTTCATTCTTTGGAATGAGCATTTCTTCATATTTCTCTTTATAAAATGAATATCATACATTTCAATGCAGTTCAGTTTACAAGTTGGTTGAGAGATGCAATCTCCTTCTACCTCTAAAAAGGTGAGGTAGCATTTTGGTGAACACCAGCTGGGTGAAAGGTTCTGCTGTGATTTTTGTTATCTCAGGTCTGGTTTAATTCCATAAAAGCCCTTTTAGTGTCACTGAGCACTTAGCTCATGGTTGAATTTAATCAAAGGTAACGGCCCTACTTCATCATAATTTAATAGTATGAAGTATCGGGAGAGTATTAAATATTACAACACGTAGAGTAGAAAGAGGGTAATGTTACTCATTCTTTCCACACAGGTCACTTTCAGCTGCCTGAGCTGTAGTTGATTGTTCTTGTAGCTCCCTCTCTGCTAGCTCATGACAGCTATCAACAGACCCACAGACCAGACAAGAAGGTGTTCTCCCCTCCCCTCTCTTCCTCTCCCCTTCTATTTCATGGATGGAAATAGAAGTCATCAAGTCTGTGGGGTTTTTTTCCCAAAATCTCTTAGCAAAACACTGTCTAATTCACAGAATAAATTAATACTATCTAATATTTCAAAAATCAACAGCCTAATTAAGAATAACATCTTTATTATTTGGATGATCAGGTCCTTTTTCAGCTGAATTAAAGATCACAGGTTTGATAAAACCAGTGAAGCTCTAGAAAAGAAGAAGCCAACTGCCTTGACTATCCTTTACCAAAGCATGTCAGAAATTCACATGTCCTTCCCTGGCTAACTGTAAAATTAATGTTGTATTGCACACCTTGTAGAAGGTGTGTGCCTGATGAAATGACTGAGGTGCTGTAAGGTGTCTATTATCCTGCTAATCGTTCATTAACTGGCACTCTACCTCTGCAGCAGCAGCAGCAGCACAGGACGATGAGATCCTGAGCTGTCCTGCATGTTCTCTGCACGGTCTGTGTGACAGACAAAGCAAGCTTGGGGTTTCCTTACATGTGAGGACCCACATGCATTCTACAAATTCATAATTCCCTAAAGGTCAGTGGATCAGATGGCAGGAACAGCTGATCATCTCAGTAGACCAACTAACAAGTAGCACGGTTTGAGCTCTGCCAGTGGGTGGAAAGTCTTACCAGAACCATGGTATATAAGGAAAAGAGGCACAACACATATACAGAGTACCAGCTCCAAGGCTGTCTTGGAAGGGAGTCCTATATGTGCGCAGACGTGTAAGGACTTAAAGAGCACCACTGATGGTCTCAAAATGCTGTCAAAGCCACCAAAGGAACTTGAGATAAGCACAAAAGGGTGGAATTCGCAACATGAAGGCACTAATTCCAGGCTGAGCAAGGCACGTCCTAGTTAACGCATCCAGACAAAAATTTCCACTGTGTCAGACTTTGGGAAAGAAAGTAACTGCTTATACACGTGCCATCTCAAGTTACAGGAATGGCATCTACACCTTGTGAATACCCAGAACCTGGACTGTATAAAGTTGTTCAGAAGAACAACTCTGGAACCTCCATCACTGAGAAAACCAGGGTGAAGAAGGACTAACGGGATGTCCCTGGAACCACAGGGTGGTTACTATCTTCTGACAGAGTTCCCTGAGGCTGTGGCTTGATACATAGCCATGTGGAACCAGAAGGGTGGCTGAAATGAGGAGAGTTCCCAGTAACTGAGTTGGTTACTGAACCAGTACCGCCTCCACTTTTTTCCCATGCATTGACTTTGACCTACACTTGCTAAAAAAGCATTTTATTAGAATGTCAGGTTTCAGCCCCTGAAGGTACATCAAAAAGGCTGACACAGAAATCACTGGCTCCAGGATAATTTCCTGAAAACTGTGTGAAATGAAAGAGGAAGAAAAACAGCAAGGTGGAAAATACTAGGTTTTAGCCACACTTGGAGGCAGAGATATTCCCCTCCTGAGGCCTTTGAATTTGAAAATGGTTACAAATTCTTCCTTTCTTTCTAATGTACTGTCCAAAGCCTGTTTAACCTTCAGCAACAAAAGCTTCCTCTTATCCTGAAAGAGGTTGATTGAGGAAATCTTAGGCAGGTAAGAAGAGACAGAGTTTTTTTCAGAATATGTTTCTTCTGGATTAACCTCTCAGAAATGCATCCAGAAGTGAAGAAAAACATTTTCTTAAGCACTGCAACTGAAATAAAGGGCTGATTCCAAGCACACACATCTTTTCCTCCCTCTCTGAAACTGTTCCCCAAGCCCCAGCTGAATCTTCCAATTTTGGTCTGTCCACTTGAAGTGCTTTAATGTGGTTGCTTCCTGGAAAGCAGCAAATTCTTAAAGATCTCTTTGATCTTCCTCCATCTCTTCCCAGTAGGAAGGTAAGTCACAGCTGCTTTAGAGTTTCTGCCATGTGAAAAGACCACTTTGCAAAGTTCGCCTGGGGACAGGTTCTGAGCACCCCTTACCTACAGACCTCCTTCTCTCTGCTCTCTGCACTGACCCACTGCACGTGTTCAGCAGCTGGTATGGTGGCTTTCCTGTTAGGTATTTGCTTTAAGAAATATTTGCTTTGACAAGTGCTCTCATTCTGCATTGTTTCAGGAAATTTCCAACCATTCCCCTTGTACAAATCATTCCCTATTTGTGTCATTTCTGTAAAGTGTTGGCCCACAGGTGCTGGGTCACAACTAAGATCCTGTTCTGAATGAATATCCAGAAGTAGGTGAAGAAGAAAGTAAGTTTTATGATATTCCCTGGGCTTTTCTTCCCCGTTTAGAGATATCAATAAAACTTTGTTTGTCAAGCCAATCAGTCTGGAGGGGAAACAACTCTGCAGCACAACAGATAAATAGCAAAATGCACAGCACCTGAAGTACAGAGACTTCACAGCCCTTTCTCCAAAGAGAGATGCTTTGTAGGTCAGGTTTTCTTCCCCTGCTCTTCAGTAACACTGACCTACAGCCCTGAGGTCTCTTTTCTCCCTTGGCAGGCAGCATGGACTAAATTACACGTGCACTTACCAGGTGGTGCCAGCATTCCCACCTTTGTTGTTCCCTGCAGGTTCCATTGCCTCAACTACTCCTCCCCATCAGGTCTCTGAGCACGTCTCAATCACCATCACAGCACATGCTGCTCTCCCCTGGTTGAGATCCTCCTCCCAGCAAAAGGTGAGTGCAGCTGATGGGGTTAATAGCAGGTCTATTAGCTCCCAGGATGGAGTTATCAACTGGGAAAAGTTTCGGGTGTATCCTTGATGATAAGGAAGTCAGTACGCAGCCCTAATGGAGAAAACAAAGGCAGGCTGTAAAGTTGGTAGGCCTAGGATGTGGGAACTGCAATAAGGCCTTGAGCTTTGCCAAATGTATCGCTCATAGATCCTAGCCAATGAATACGCTGTTGCTTGCTTACCTAAAATAAGGATACTGCTTGCTGCTAGCAAGGGGTATAAAAAAGCAGATGAGAAAATAAAGAAGAAGAAGACATCTTTCCTGCACATAACTGACTCCTGGTATCTTTATCAGCCGTCACGACTCTACACTGACGTATGGTGACCCCCGACGTGATACTGCAATACTGACCATCGGGCGACGGATGGTGGTGGCGGAGCTTGGCGTAGCTGAGAGTAGTGGGGAGACTGCCTGGTCCGGACCTGAGAACTACTGACACCTGGAAAAGGTGAGCCGCCAAGAACAAAGACTGTGATAATGGGGAATCAGATGTCTAAAGAGGAAAAGTTGGTGTTATCCACTTGGAAGCACTTCCTAAAGCGTAAAGGTGTAACTGTTGAAGATTATGATTTGCAACGTTTGCTGCTATGGTGTCGAAAGCAAGGTTTTGAAGCTAACACATCAGTTGCATTTAGAGTAAAGACTTGGGAGAATGTGGGGGATAAACTGTGGAAAGAGGTTTATAAGGGTGCTAAGAGCGCTAAGGAAGTAGAAGGTTTGCCTGCCACCTGGCATATATTAGTTGAAACTTTAAAAGACTGGCTTAATGAACAAGTTTCAGAAGGTATTCAGTTACCTGAAACAGAACCTCTGTCAGATACAGAAGGACTCGAAAGGGAGGAGGGAACTTCTGTTGCTGTGGCATCGCCGCCTGAGTTTTCCCCTGGATTCTCATTTTCCTGCTCTCTTTTTGCATTTTTCCTCATTAGTGTCATGTCAACCCGTGACTGCTCCTGCTCCCGTTCGGGTACGGGACCTGGTATCTGGACATGGTCTGGCCCTCATCAACTGATAACCTGGGGAAAAGGTTATGCTTGTGTCTCTGCAGATGATGGACCGTGGTGGGTTCCTGCTTGGTGCGTGCGTCCTTTTTTGCCTCGGGGGAACCAGCAGTGATGACTCCTACGAAGAACAGCTCGAACGACTCAGCCCGTGGAACAGCCACAATGTCTGGGTGACCCTGATGAAAGCACTGAACCAGACTACCTTCTGTGCCTTCTTGGCGAAACCAGAGCTACCTTTTCACACATGCCTTGTTGGGGCATCTGTAAATAACTCTGATGCAGTGAAACTTGTTTCTAATGTTACACGATTACCTGATGTAGCAACAAAGGCTTGTAATGCTTCTGCACAGAGCTGCATCGCAAATGTAAACGACTGGCTTGTTAAGCTACCAGTAGGCATTGCACCGCAGGAGCTAGATATTTTGGGTACCTTCACTGCTGCTGCTTGCTTTTATTTTGATTATACGGGTGCGAAACTGCTGGTTAATAAGTACAGTAAGAGAGATGATGCTTCTGCTACCACAGAAACTCTTTCACAAGACTTGTCTCCAGACATGCCCTTTTACCAGAATGCGTCTGCTTGGTGTTTATATACACACAAGCGACCCTCACCTAGTGTAACAGTTGCTCGTCAATTCCCGAAAGGATACTTTTTGATTTGTGGCAATCGGGCATGGCCAGGTATTCCTGCGAAGCCCACTGGGGGACCCTGTACCTTTGGTAAATTAGGCTTGCTTACCCCCACAGAAAAGCTTTTGTTGAATCATTCCCATCTCTACAGTCATGTTTTAACCAAACGGTCACTGGCCCTTGACTCTAAATGTCGGGACACGTTAACTTTGTGGAGTCAGGCATCTATTGTGTCTGCCTCTCTGTTTTTACCACAAGTTGCCTCAGCAAAAGCGTTAAAGCAAATCAATGCCTTGGCGTGCTGGGTGACCAAACAAGCAAATTTGACCTCAGATACTTTGTATAGGCTTGCCACGGATGTAGATAGTGCACAGCATGCTACACTGCAGAATCGCGCTGCTATTGATTTTTTGCTATTAGCACATGGACATGGTTGTCAGGAATTTGAAGGCATGTGTTGTTTAAATGTCTCAGATCACTCTGAATCCATCTACAGACAAATTGCCACGCTTCAGGAACAAACAAAGAAGATCACACGGGAAACTGGGTTTTTCGGCCTGGAAGGCTGGTTGTCTAATTGGGGCATTTCGGGTTGGTTACTGTCCTTACTCAAGACGGGGGTCTTAGTTTTGATAATAGTCATGGTTGTGCAAGTAATGTTACCATGTATTGTGTCGTGTTTGCAAAGGGCCCTGCAAAAGACGACACAGGGAATATTTCTTGCACAATTAAAGAAAGGGGGAATTGATGGGGTTAATAGTGGGTCTATTAGCTCCCAGGATGGAGATATCGACTGGGAAAAGTTTCAGGTGTATCCTTGATGATAAGGAAGTCAGTACGCAGCCCTAATGGAGAAAACAAAGGCAGGCTGTAAAGTTGGTAGGCCTAGGATGTGGGTGGGAACTGCAATAAGGCCTTGAGCTTTGCCAAATGTATTGCCCATAGATCCTAGCCAATGAATACGCTGTTGCTTGCTTACCTAAAATAAGGATACTGCTTGCTGCTAGCAAGGGGTATAAAAAAGCAGATGAGAAAATAAAGAAGAAGAAGAAGAAATCTTTCCTGCACATAACTGACTCCTGGTTTCTTTATCAGCTGTCACGACTCTACACTGACATGCAGCCACCAGAACTTGCACTGTCTTCCCACGTAGGAAAATCCTGAAGGAGAAATATGCCTTCCATTAACTGCTACATGTTCTAATACTGCTATTTATCAGCTGCTGAAAATATGAATTTCTGTACCCTTTTCTCCTTCCCCAGATGTTACATTTTGCACCCCAAAACTGCAAACCCTTCATCAAGTGAAGGCTGAATGTCTACCCCATCTGCAGTTAGATGCCACCACTTGCCTGAGCCTCTCTTCCTTAGACCTACAACTTTTTTCCCAGTTTGTGAAATGCCTCCTCTTCCTTCAAGGCACCTTCCGGATCTTAACAAAGCTGGATGAATGGATTGAGAGCAGCCCTGCAAAGATGGAGTGGGGGGATACTGGAGAATGCAAGATTGGATGTGAGCAAGTGCTGTGTGCTTGCAGCCCTGAAAGCCCATGGTATGCTGGGCTGTGTCTAAAGAAGGACATCCAGTGGGTCAGGGAAGGGGATTCTGCTCCTCTGCTCCAATGAAACATGGGAACAGGTTGCCTGCAGAAGTTGTGGATGCCCCATCATTGGCAATATTCAGGGTCAGGTTGGATGAGGGTCTGATGAGCCCGGTCTAGTGGAAAGTGTCCCTGACAATGGCATGTGAGTTGGACTAGGTGACCTTAAAGATCCCTTCTATGCCTAGCCTTTCTGTCATGTTATGATTTCAGGGCACATGAGATAGGAGGGAAAAAGAAATTAAATGCAATTGAGGCAGTGATATAATGAGGGTAAGTTCTGGGGAACATGTGTGCAAAGAACTCCATAGAGTATCACAGCACATTGAGGCAGAGTCCTTTAAAAGCATGAGATGCGTCTCTTGAAGTATCTGTGGCCTTAGCTTTCATAGGAAACAGGGAATATGTAGTTACTCTGAAATTCCAGGTGCTGCCTGCACCTTTGGACCTTTACAACTCTTAAAAGGTAACCAAAGTTCAAATCCAAATGAAAAGAAATACAATGGTATACTTTAACAGGCCCTTGTTAAAAAAAGAGAAATACCCCTCCCAATAACAACACCAAGAGTCCTCATTAACGAAATTCCATCTTTTTCCGTGTAGAGATTGCTAAACACCAAAGTGTGGTAGTGGACACCCTCCATTTGCACAGGTTTGAGGGGAGATCTCTGCACCCTGCAGCGGAGCTGTGTGGAGGCACACAGCACCCTCGGCTCGCACCAGTCAGCCCTCAAAGCAACAGACGATGCTCTTCCAAATGGAGAGAGAAATGCTTGGGCTAATGCTTCTGCATGATGACAGTAGCCAGAGGCAAGAAGGGATGGTGGGATAGTCCAGCCCAGGTAGTGATATGTAGCATCTGTGGGCACAGACCCCGTCATATGTAAGGCATGCAACCGAATCAACTTTATTAAGAACAACAAAAGCTTATATAGACAATTCAAACCGTGATACATCATAACATGTGACCTTCTCAACCAACGACATTTGAGCACTCCATTGAGCATGTGCGACAGAGTACCGGAGTACAAGTCCCAGAATGCCTTGCAGCACTCTTTCTGTAGCATAAACCACCACATTTCCCCTTTCCTTATTATAATTATGATGAGTTACAGAACAATTTTTAAACCTTTTTCTTAAACTTTTCTAACAGAAACAAACTTATCTTAACCATTTGTATAAAACAGGGCCTAAAGTGGTAAGGCCTTTATCAAAACTGGTCATGACTTTATTAACTGTGCAACTTTCAATTATTCAGAGTTTATAAATATGGTTTATATAAGTTTTTTTATCTGAGAGTATTCGTGTAATTGGGTGAGAAACATCAGCTTATTTTAAGGGGAAATGTAAGAAAAATCCTTGCTTTCAATTTCTGAAATGGTAAAAAATACTTGCAGGACAAGGAAAACTGCAGCAAGAAATCCTTTATCGCAGCGCTGGGTGCAATCCCAAGTCACATGGCCCGGAAAAGCACACGCGGTTTGAAAAACACACTCTTTTTGTGTAGGGTTGGCGTATGCCTTATATAATAAGGAAAAACACCTCCTCGTGTGATGGTGAACAAAGAGAGTTTATTTTAAAATCGGTGCTGTTTTATCCTTTAACACCATGTGACTTCTTTGACCAATGAGGTTACCTACGTCGGCACATGCTCTCCTGGGCTCCTCTGCCCCGGCATGTACCCTGTGCCTTGGACACGCCTCCCACATTTTTGTACCCTCTTGGTCACTTAAGATGTTAAATATTCAACAGGTAACAGGTATTTTACCTTAAAAGGTAATTTTTCGAATTCGGGAGGGGGTGTCACCCTCCCTCCTGATTAATTGATGACGTACCCCCCTGTACATGTACAGGGGGGAGTCTGTCCGCACATAAAGGCCAGCCATGTGGCCAGGGTATATTTTCCATTTTTATATATTTTTTCCCTGTCCCGATCACAACGTTTTCCTGGTGTTGGGCCCAGACATGGTCTTTCACCTTACAGTCTCCATGGGGTGCTTAAAACTCTTGGAATTAAATGAAAGAAGAGAAAAAAAATTCCCACCACCCTCTGTTTTTCCACTAAATTCAATTTGCTTATAGTAAAACCAGATTATTTATTTCTCATAGAAATGTGTTAGGGTATGGATATTGTACTTACTGCTATTTGAGGATAATTGATGTGGTCAAGGTGATATTGTTGTATAATTGTGTCTTTAATTGAGATAGTGTTGATGTTGAGTGCAGTTGAATTTTCACACGCGCGCACACACACACACTTTTCCATTCACACACTTCATTCTCACATGTTCTGCATATTTATTTTGTTCTGCTTTTTAATCATAAGTATGGATTGGCAGTAGTTATTGACTGTGTGTTTCTTCTGGTTCCGCTTCATCAGTTGTTGTTTCTGGTGATTGTTCCTATTTTGAAGAAGAGTTAATGTAGGTTTACACACATAGAAGATAGCCATATCCTCTCCCTCCCGCTTTTGTTTGTTTGTTTGTTTATTTTTTGTTTGTTTGTCATATTTTTCTTAATGCGTTGTGTGGTCTCTTGACAACAGCTTGTCAAGATATGGGGCTTGTAAAAGGGATGCTGAGGTTCTGTCATACTATTATAGTAACTTATGAGATCGTGGTGATAAAAATGTGTTACAGAAAGGTCCATTGAAGGAGGTTGTATTGAACAAAGATGTTGCCTTTGCAAGTGTTGGGCTGTCCTGCAGGGTTACACTGGTGCTTGTGGATGCTTTCAGGCTTGCTGCCTGGTTGGAGATTTTTGCCAGCCCTGTCAGGCTGCTGGCCAGCCTGGCCAGCTCCCTATTGGTCTGCAGTTGGTGGACGATGGTGCTGAGGTTCTGCAGGGCTGTGGGATCTTTCACAGCTGAGTTCTGCACAGGTGGTTCAGCACCAGTTATGCTGGTAGGAAGGGTGTATGCCTTGGTTTTGATGTCCTGTAGGTTACAGTTCACTCTTTGCAGCAGGCTGCTGGCAGATGCTGTTTCTTTAAGAGTAGCGGCTGGTTGGCTGGTTCTGCAGGCTGTGAGTGAGGCTGCTTGAAATGCTGTATCAGTTCTTCGATCTTGATGGCGGGGGGTCAGGCGTTGTAATTGTTGCTGTTGCCGTTGTTGATGGCCTCGGGACAGGGCTGTATCAGGTTGTGTCTCCGTGTCCCGTTGTGAGCGCGGGGGTGCGAACGCGCTGCGGGGGCATGAGGGTGGGGCCAGGCCAGCCCACAGAGCCAGGCTGGAGCCGGGGCAACCCCTCGGTCACACGGGGGCCGCGCAGAGTCGCACCCGGAGGCCCTGGGTTCGCACCCCGGGGTGCCCACCCCGGGGTGCCCTTAGCTCCCCCGGCTCCCGCGCAGCTGGAGCCGCCACCGCCGTGGCGGTCCCGAGGCAGCTGCGCCGCGCCAGGGTTGAGCGGGGGGGCCTGCCACGCCACCAGGACTTCCAACCCAGCATGGCACGGGGCAGGCACACCCAGTAGGGGTGAGTCCGCGGTGCTGGGGGCTCCGTTCTCACCACACGCCCCCCGGCTGCCTCTCACCCCACCACGCCTGCTGTTCTTCAGTGCGGTGCAGGCGGTACCGCGGGACCAGAAGAGATGAGCCCTCCCCTGCCAGGCGGCCGGGAGAAAATGGCTGCTGGGGCAGAGGAGAAACCTCCGCTTCCTGCCCCCAGCACGGGCAAAATGACCACATCCATGCAACCACGCGGTCGCCACACGGCTGCACTCCACAGCAGCCCCACGGCAAAAGCCATCTTGCATGCATTCCTCCATCTTGCAGCAGGAATACAATAACCGCCCCTCCCCCGTAACAATTCCGGGTTTAAATCATGCACTCGCTTCTTGGAGCCTGTGCGCTCGCAAAAACTCAGCACAGAACTACCGCTTATAACATCTCCCTCCCACTCCTGACTGCGGGAAGACAGTGCCGGCCCCAACAATATACCTTCTCCTTCCCATGTTTTTTCCTCCCATGTTCCCAGTGGTCCCCCTCCACCTCCATGTCTTCGCCCAGTGTCTAAGGGGCCTGGGGGGGGGGGGGGCGGGGGGGAGAGGCAGGAGGGTTAGAGTCGGTTTCCGTAGAGGAGTTTGAATTCTTTTGTGCAGACTTTAAAGCGTCCATAAGTTCTGTCCATGTAGTTAAATTCCTGAAGGCTTCCATATCTCCCGAAGTTGCTTTCTCTCATTATCTTCCCAACTTTTTGCCAAGCAGTCACATTAAGAGTCCTGATCAGCAGGAATCCTGGTATAACTATGGCAATATATATTAAGAATGCCAGCAGTTTAGTTTCCGTTATATCATTTTTCTGTGTTTTTAAAAATTGGCAAATGGCTTCAGCATTTTCTTTTATTTTTTGGGAAAACCTCCCTTTCTGGGAAAACCTCCCTGCTATCCTAGTAGCTCACCTCTTTTGCTGAATGCTTCTCTTTCCTTTTCAGTCCTTTTTCCTTTTTGTCCCTATCCTTCCAGAGGTGACTGGTACACACGACGTGTTTTGAAGAGCTCTTCCTTTTTCCTTTGATTTCTACCAGGAGGATGCTACTGCAGACATCCCAAAGCCTAGTGCTTCTGGTTTACCAATGCCTGTTGAAAGAGCCTGTTCCAGGGCTTATAGCATTTGTGGGCACGGACCCCGTCACATGTAAGGCATGCAACAGAATCAACTTCATTAAGAACAACAAAAGCTTATATAGACAATTCAAACTGTGATACGTCATAACAGTGATGGATCCTGGACTCTCCAGAATTGTGAGCAGGGTGCCACCAGCCCTTCTACCCTACTCTGGAGGGACAACAGCTCCAGCTCCTTCCTGCAAATGCGGGGCCAGACTCCATCGCCCGTGCTTTTGAGGAGCACCAGTGCACTGTCTTCCAGAAGCATGGAGACTTGGCAAGCGGAGAGGGACATGGCACTGTGAGTGAGTGCCAGTGGCACTGGATGAGACTGGAGCAAAATGCCCCTTTCTGCTTCTCCCTGAGGCAGAGACATGACCCACAGGAGTGGGAGACTCACACCCAGAGCTGGGCACTAACTAGCCAAGTCCTCCAAATCCTGGCATAGCCCAAGGAAAGGCAGTGAGAGGAGAAGGTGTCATCCAGCTACAGGCAGTCCATGCTGACTATTCCCACCACTCTGCCCCTCACAGGAGACCATGACACGGGATAAGACACATTGCCATCTGTGGCTGAGAAAGAGCAACACAGAAATAAAGGCGTTGAAAACAAGAAACGTTATTTCCTTTTTTTCTCCTGATACTGTGTGCTAGTCAGGGCAAATATCATATTGTGACATCACCTGCTGGCTGAGTGTGACATCACTGAGTGTCAGATTGTGACATCATGGAGGGATGTACAAGGACACCTTGTCCTCCACTGCTTATATTTGGACTTGGGCAGAACCTTACTAGTCTGGCTCAAACCTGAACTCCATCTGAGCAAGACTGTGAGGCCAAGAGGATTGAGCTAGGTTTCTTTGGTGGTGGCTGGTGCCTGTCATTGGCAGATCTCAGTGCCAGACCCAGAGCAATCACGCCTGTTTCCCTGGCCCTGCCTGGTTCAGGCAGCCAGACACTGCGGGTGCTGGCAGAAGTGAAGGTTGGCTGTGTGGGACAACAAGGGTGGCCATGGTGTGGGTGAAGGGGAGCAGGGACCTGAGAAGGTGTTGTTCTCAAGGGCCCCGGGCATTTCTTCCTCCCCTTCCCAGGACACCAGTCACCATGGCCTCTCCTTCCTTCAATGCGTGACACCAGTGAGGGAAAGCAGCTCCTGATCCTCAGCTCTCACCAGTGTGCTGCAGAGCACAAAAATGGCCATGGAGATAGAGAGGAACTGCTCCATCTGCCAGGACACTCAGAAGGACGTGGCTTCTGCTCTGCCCTGTCACCACCGGTTCTGCCTGGGCTGTATCCTGCGGTGGGCTCAGAGAAATCCATCATGCCCACTCTGCAGAAGAACAATAGAGACTATCAGGTTTTCTGACAGTGAAGACGACTATCTGGAGACAGCCATCACAGCCCCTGAGGAGTTGCCAGATAGCAGCAGCCTGGCAGGGATAGTTCCTGATGTCCTGGATGAGAACAGCCCCCATTTCCCAGTGGCATCCCATCCATCTTCTCCACAGGGTACACTATCCCCACCTGAGAAGAGGGCCTCAGGGCTGGAGTTTGGAGGTGGTCTTCTTCCTGAGGTCTGGGCAGGACTTTTCCGTGGACGACAGCAGCTCCTGGACCCTGTGCGGCCCTGGCTGCGCCAGAGGCTGGAGGGAATATACCGGGGCTGGTGGTGGCTGGTTGAGGCCGCAGAGAGCACCATCCTGCACGACCTCTGTGTCAAGGGGCCGAATGCACAGGCCTTGATTGAGGGGCTGGAGCCTCTCCTCGAGCAACACACAGCACTGCTGGTCCATGGTGCCATCAACATAATTGTGGGCCAGTGCAGCGAGGAGGCCCAGAGGCTGCTGCAATCTGGTGCAGTCAGAGATGAGAACAACAGCCCTGTGGCCAGAGCCAGCTCCAGCTCCAACAGCTCCTGGGAGGGGTCTTCTGCCAGTGGCCCTGCAGGCCCCAATGTGGAGACAGAAGCTGATACATCAAAGGCCACTCTACACAGGGGTCCCAGGCACCCCCCTCCTGTGCCTGTCCCTGCAGAGCAGGACCAGCCTCAGGAGGAGCTGGGGCAGGCAATGACAGTGGCAGGTTCCTCTGCCCAGGGCAGCAGCTGTGGCCAGTCCAATCTTGTCCTGGGCAGGCACCAGTGTCCTGATGGGCCTGGACGACCCCCAGATAGAAGGGCACCCAGCCCCAGGACTCTCCCCAGCCCTGCAAGAGACCACCCTTCTGGCAGCACTAGCAGGGCTCCTGCAACCCTTTGTTCAAGGAAAAGGAAATAAATTGTTATTTCTCTCACCCAGTCTCTGGGTGCTGCTTTCTTTCCCTTCTATTGCCTTTTCACTTCTCTAGCTCCATCGTGGGTATGCTCACATGCTGAGGTACACAGCCATAGGCCCCTGCAGCCCCAGGGCCATTTCAGACATGCTTCTTCCCACAGGAATTCCTACTGCAGCCGCACACTCACAGTGCAGCAGATGCCTAAGGCAGAGTAGGCAGCAGGGGCAGCTGGGCTTATCACAGGACGATGCCCTCAGCCTGCCTCTAGTCCCCCTCTCTGCCCAGCCACCCACACTTCTGCTCTGGTTTCTCTCCACTGTCTGATGACAAACAGGGCAGCGTGCAGAGAGTACATGTTCTGGCAGACAAGCAAGTACTAGTGGAAACTTGATCCTGAGTCATAATTTTATCTCTGTGTCTTAAACAACTGAAATTGTTTCAGCACAGATTTATGTTATTGACAATATTATTGAAGGAAACAGTAAAAGCTTTGGCTTCAGCCACTATTAAATCCCGGAAAAGCACTTTTTAAGACAATACTCTTCATTTCCTATTTATACAAAGGTTGATGTTGCCCAGTTTGAGGGAATTTACTGAAATTATACATCAAGCAGATACACTATCCTAAGAGAGTAGAATAAAAATTACTTATTGCAAAAAGCAACTAATACAACAGTGCTGAATGAGAATCATATATCTGGCAGGGGGACAGAAGACTGAAATTAACCGAGACCCAAGAGTTTAACAGCAGAGGGATCTGTTTTGTTGTTCAGTATATAAGTGGGCAAATTTTAGAAGCCACATTGCCTTGTAATAAGAGATAAGAAAATTACCTTTTCAGAAAGAGCAAGAAAAAAAAAATCTTATTTTTTTAAAAATATTTTAAAATAAAAGAAGACAAGCAACTATTTTGGTTTGATAAAGAAAAATCTACCAGCAGGATGGATAATGGACAACTTCATTTTCAAATATTGCATTTTTTTAAAAAAAAGAGTTATTTCTCATCCACTACTTACTATTCAGAATCAATTCTGCTGTGTTGATCAAAGGGCTAGAAGTGTACAGTCTCTGCATTTGAGTTATAAAAGAGACTGAAACATTGTTCCAGTGTTTCTTAAACAAGAGCCTAAGCAAGCCTTTAAGCTTTTTTATTTCCTTTGTTTTCAGCACTAACCTTTTTATTTGCTCTTGCTGATTCTCAGCGCATTTCCAGATAGAAGGCTTTGGGTTAAATCTCTTTAGAACCAAAATCTAATGCTTGTGCTGAATGTCTGTGCACCATATTCTGGGTACAGCATAAGAAGGACTTCAGTAGTAACATGGAGAGAAGTTCTGACTGACAAGATGTGTCTTATAGGGGCATTCAGTTCTTGTGCTTTACTTCACATTACTCTTGTGGCTGTTTTGGGGACGTGAATAGTGCTAAGTATTAGACGGACTGTATTTAGGCCTTAAAATAGAAATGCTGAACCATATAAAGGTTTGGCCTGAAATGGATCTTTAAGAATCTTAGAATTATGAAATGGGTTAGGTTGGAAGGGTCCTTAAAGATCATCTGGTTTTTCTTCTTTTCTGCAGAGCGCTGCCTTTATAATACAGTTATTGGCTTGATATTTCTCCCAAATTCAGTTATTTTAAATGAATAGCCATATCCACAGTGCACCACTGATGTTGTTTTTATAAAATTTCAGTCAAACTGGTAAGTTTAACCTCATATTCTCCTTGTAGTGGAGCATATAGGGTTTTAAGACACAATTAACTTTGAAAAACTCAGAAAACCTTCATCAGGTGCTTATTAGCAGAAATTTAACTCCCTTTCCCAAGACAGATTTATTATTTTAACATTTTAATTCCTAATCAAGGATTTTTATTAAACTGATCAAAATGATTCAGCAATATTAAAAAAAATTGAACTTAGTATATAGATTTAATTTTTTAATTTAAAAAAATTTAATTTTTGATAGGTTTGTCTGAACTGCATAAATAAATAAGCTAGGAGAATAAAAGATAACATTATTAAGCATGATACAGTTCCGTTGAGGTCAGTGGCATCCTCTGTACCAATGAGGGCAGGAGTATTTTTAGGATGCTTATTTCTCTACGTAAAAATCTCCCCTCAAATAGATATTAATACTTAAGGGATGAAGGATTCTGTTGCTCATTTTCTTCATTCTCCCACAAGAATATTTAGCTACTCCCGCCACACTACTTCTTGCCAAACCAAGCAAGTTTCAATTTATTGCTAAACAAGCCCAGGTATTTTATTTATTTTTTTCTGACACACAAGCACCAAGAGCATATAAAGTCAACTCCCTTAAGAATCTCATGTAGTCAAGTGCCCTGATTTTAAAGGACCTAGAAATAAATTTTTTTCCAAGTAATTTTCCATAAAACTTGCCTTTTTTTTTTTTTTTTTTTTTTTTTTACATTAAGTTGTAACAGTGAAGGTATGTGCTACTCAAATTCCCTTCTCCCAGATTTCTGTTATCTAACTAGTGGAATTATTAAATTGCTTATAGTTTCAAAGTCCGTTGATTCTATGTCGATTTAGAAATTATGCATGACTTTTTGTGTTTCTCCTGGGATAGAGAGATAGACCAGCAATTTAAAAGGAATGTAATGCTTTATGAGCAGCCCTGGTTGATACAGCTCTTATTTTTCAAGCTGAGGTCCCATACACACAAAAATCCTGCCATTTGTAGATGCATTTTACTTTACCAAGCCAATTTTTTCTTGGTGAATTTGTTCTGTTCTGCTTAACTATACCACAGTAAGCAGTAAGATACTAATTATAGTAATCTCTCTTCAAGCACAGTATAATTTATGACCAAGTCCAAACTCCTAGTTAAGGTCATTTTCTGAGATTCCTTCTACAGCTAGTGACAATTCAGAGGCACTAAGCTGAGTTCCTGGAGTGCCTGAAATTTTTCTGTTTCTCTCTACTGACTACACTGGATTTCTAAATAAATAATAACAAATAATAATAATAATAATTGGAAAAAATTAGTCACCTTGTTTTAGTTACCTTGATTTGTCTCCACAGATATTTCACCTGGTTTTTACCCTTACAAAGGGTGAAACTTGTTTTGAAGCTGAAGACAGGTCACACAGGGGGTGAGAAGTTCATAACTGCTTCTACTTCTTAGAGCCAAAATCCAGACCACTCCCAAGAAGCTGCAGTCAGGCCCCCTTTGTTGGAAGAATGCTCCTCTTGGAATGAGGAGTTTGTCTTTTCTCAAAACAGCAGAATTCACATCTCTGTTTTTGTTATGATTTACTGATCCACGCTATTGCCCAGGTACTCAGAGATGACTGTATTGATTATTGCTTTAACATATTGTGATTTTTTAAGATATATCCTTTCAGGAAGTCTGTGTAAAGGCTTTGGAAATTCTTGTCACTGTAAGAATTTCAGGCACAGCAGTTCTTTAGTTTCTGAGATAGCACAAAGCATTTCAATTTCATCTCCTGCTGCCATTTCACCAGTAGTACCAAGTCTTCCTGAGGGAAGAATATACAGAGCTTTTAAGATTCTCATTGAAACATTCAGCTTGTAAATCATACTGTAGGAGGCGTGTCCAAGGCCCGGGGGACGTGCCGGGGCAGAGAAGCCCAAAGGAGCATGCGTCTAAATGGATAACCCTATTGGTTAGAAAGTCACATGATATCGGGGTATAAAGGGAAGCGCCGAATTTGAAATAAACCTCTTTGATTACCACCTCAGAAGAGCGTGCATCCTTCTTTACCATGTAAAGTACCCTTCACGCTATATCATACCTCTCTTCTAATGAATAGTTTTGAAAACTACCTCCCAAAGTGAATCTCTCTCGAGTTGGATGGTCTGGCAAAACGCAGACACAATCAAGGATAAGACATAGTTTGTACTCTAATAAATTTATTTTTCCTCCTAACACCTCTGAAACCTTCTATATTTTTTATAATTTTGTTTGTTCTCCAGAATCTATGTGCAGAAGAACTGCACATTTTTGCCTACTGGAAAATGCCATGGCAATCTGATGTTGAGTAGGCATTCTCTTGTCTTTACCACAGAGCAGGGACACCAAACTACCAGAAACCTCAGGGATTTTGTGGGGAGATAGGAGACACAAAAACTGTTTCATTCTAAGTTCTCTTGAATAATTCTGCAAATTTGGAAAGTACACGTCGATGCAGTCACTAGAATTACTAACATTACTAACATCTAGATCCCCAAATCTTTGCTTCATAGTTTGTAATTGAGAGGTAAGTCAAGGTTGGTCTAAAATAGAATTAGTAAGGATAAAGGTACACTCAGATAGGGGTGCCCCTGCAGTCCCAGGAGATACATTGAGGCCAATTCTTTAGTTTCATTTCCTCATAATAGGAAATTAAAACAAACAAAAAAAACCCCAGAAAACACATTAAAAAAAATCAAACCAAACCAAAACAAAAAAAAAAAACCAAACAAAAACCCCCCACAAATCAGCCTCAAAACACACAAACACACTTGTTAAAGTAGTTTACTAGTAGTAGTAAGTACAGTCACCATTTGCACTGCCATTTCTGTACATACTTAAGGCAGAATAGTCATTGTACATGCAAAACCACTTTGTTTTGACATCAGGTATCTGCGGCTTTTTTATATAGTGTGGGTTTTGTAGGTTTTCCTTTCTACATTTTTAAAATAATACAAACATACAAGGTAAGAGCATCTTACTTTGGTTCAGCTAGTTGGCTGGACTCCCTGCATGATCCATTAACATCCTTATTCCAAGAGAAGAGATAAAAATCGCTAGAATTAAAGCAGCAAGCTGACGGTCACCAATGCCATACTGGACCACACATTGTGACTTCAAGTCATGGGTGTGCCCTTGAGAAATGGAAAGCTACCAGGGAACAAAAACATTTGCAGTGCCAAGTTTTACTGGTTTAGGAAGTGTGGAAAGAAAAGCAGGACCAGTTATCCTAACTTTTTGCAAGACACAGATAGTAAAAGAACTCAACAGAAGTAGCATGGCACACTACAGAGACGGTTGCAAAATGCCACCAACCTTTCTTCCACCAGAGGACATGTGTGAAAAGATGAGTAGTTTATCAATGACCCTATTCCAGATTTCCCAGGAGAGCAGTTCATTTCAGAGAAATTCATCTTTCCCTCTATAAGAAGTACTTATTTTGTTCCAATGTCTGAAACAAAACCTCTTTGAAGGCCTTGTCTCAGAAAAAATAGTCAGAAACTGGCTTAGAAAAGTGACATAAAACTGCTCAGAATTGCCACGAAAACTGTCAGAAGCACAAAAAGCCTATGACTCTCAGACAACACTCCTGACTCTAAGCTGTGTCTCCTGGATGGGTGCTCACACAGGAACAAGTCAGTACCAGACATGCTTCCATCATGATCCAATCTCAGCCCCCACGGACCTTGTGGCACTGTTTGCACCCCACTGAGCTGAGCTCTTATTCTGTGTCCCTGTCCCCTCTTATTCTGTGTCATCCACACTCACAACATGGTGCAGGAATTCACTGCTAAAGAGAGCAAAAATACTTATCTTTGCTGTCTGTTACTAAACATACATATCAGGGAAGGTGCAAAACGCTGCCTTTGGATCATATTCAGTTGCAATAAAATTGATTCATTTTGTGGAGAGGATCATAGCATTAATTTCTTATAGAAAATATAATGTTTACTTAATTTATCATTTCTAATCAAATCAGTGCATCTGCTGAGCTAGGTCAGAACAAAAAGGTAACTGTAAGAATGGTTCTGCAGAACACTGGATTGGCCCCATTTGAAGTTAAGTGCTTAAGGTTAGGTATCCAAGTGCCATTTATGAAAACTTCTCAACACCATGTTTGGGTTATTAAATCAAAAAGGCAGAAAGGCTCAAATATTATCCACTGAGAAGAGAGGGATTGCAAAGGTTCACAGTGGCATAGCATCATGCTTTCCACCACATTACCTGGAAGCATTCACTAGCATACTATACGATGAAATTTAGCACTTGCCTAATACAATTTTTCTAAAACCAGATAAATACTAGAAGTGCGAAAGACAAGTAATTTTTTTCCCCCAACAAAAACATTGAGAAGACTGACAAAAACATTAATTTAGACTGTGGGAGCCCAAACCGAGCTTTCAGCAAAAGAAAACAAGGCTGACAAACGTCTCATGTTTCAAGAAGTTTGGACCCTTGTTCTAAGACCTGTTAATGTGTCACCCAGAGATATAAACCTGGCTCCAAGAAGAATTAAGAAAGGACTTTTTGAGATGATTGTTAAAACCATGTCTAAACCCCTGTAATCCCTCTATCACCCATGTAATCCTACTAGAAGAAAAATTAACTATTTGGAAACTGCAGTAAAAACTTGTGTAACTCCCCAATTAACACAGGTTGTCCCCTTCATTAGCATGTCCAGCCCCAGATGCTTTTAAAATAGTGTTCTCATGTTCAATAAAGCATTCCAGTTTTCCCCATGCTGGAATCGTGTCTAGCTTTTATTTTTCAGACCACCGCTTTAGACTTCTTCTCCCTAAATATAAAGCAGTGGTGGTATCCACCTGCTTCCATAGATTTAGAGTTCAGCTAAAATTTCCCTTGAAATGTCAGTAGGAAAGATGCCTATGTGGAATAATAGTCAAAACACCATCATAAAGAGCCTATCTTTCCATTTCAGTTTCTTGCTACTTATGTTAGAATACCCAGTTTCTCTTTCTCAAGACAGTATAAAGCCATGTTTTATGAAATAGGAAAAGTTTAAAGTCTGCGTAACAAATCACTTGATTAGAGCCATGTAATTAGTTTGCCTTGAGAGAGCCCAGTAAAAGCAGCATGTTCTCAGTAATTAGTTACAGTAACAGTGATAGGAGAACAGGAGATAGAAAATCACTAAAATCTTGGTATAGCAATACAATCTACTTTCCTTCTTCTAGACAACTTAATAAATGCCACAACAGTATAGATTTAATACTTCAAAATGGATTTCATTTTCTATCAATAAAGAAATGGGACAGCTAAACTCTGCAAAAAAAGAATGAATAGGCAAAAAAAAAAAAAAAGATCCTTTTGAATTTTTCAGTAAAATCATGTAGCCATTTGGAGAGGAGCAGTCACTTACATTAAAGGTTATTGACTGCCTGAGCTTTCCCTTTTCCTTTCCCAACTCATTTTTGTAAACATGCTCCTCCAGCTTGTTAAGGAGCATATTACCTTTTCATATGAGGTGTAGAGTTTTGTAAATGCTTTTTCTTGGCTGTAAATCCTACACTGTGACTCCATTACAGACCGCCTATAATCCCTTCAGCAGTCCATATGTTCATCCTTTTTAATATCATCTTGTTCTTTTTTTTCACAGTTTCAATAAGTTTGTGATGTCAACAATGACATAACCTAAATCCTAATGTACATGTCCTCTTGATAAGTATCATTACTAGAAAATAATCCTTTGAGTCAAAAGACTGATAAAATATTTATGTGTGCAAAGGTATGTGTGTATAAATGCACATACACATAGCTGTGGAAATTATGCATAAAATAGTAAAAGACAGTAGAAAAAAACACAGTTCCCCTCTACTCAACAGTCGTGAGACCACATATGCAGTTCTGTATCCAGTTTTGGAATCACCCAGGCTTTGACCAGTTGGGATTAATCCAGCCAAGGTCTACAAAGATAGTTACATGGCTGTGTAGCATGTAACAGGCTGGGTTAGTTAAGGGGGCTTTTGTGTAGGTGGGGGACGTGGTGGTGGTGGAACCCAAAACACTCAAAAAAAGATAAATTGGTATATTCAGGTCCTCCTGAGTGATGGATGATGATAATGGAGAAGATGGAGTCAAGACTCTTAGATGGAATCAGATTCTTAGAAATGCTCAGCAAAGAGATGTGAAGAAAAAAATTGCAACCTGTTGTAGGAAACATTCTGATTAGCCAAAGAAAAACATTCTTTTCTATGATGGACAAGAGTTCAGAGAGTCTTGCAAGTCTCCACCCTTAGAGATAACCAAAATCCCTCTGGACATGAGCCTGAGCAACCTAATCAAACTTCTGAGTTGCTGTTGTTACGAGCAGGAATGCTGGATGACATGATCTCCAGAGGTTCTTTCCTCTATGATTTAGTTTTCACTGGTCAGATTATGTGACCAATACATCTGTTTTAGAACAAGCAGCAGTCACTAGCATTGAGGCGACGTTGCTGAGAATTCAGCTGCGTTGGGCAGGGCACGTCTCCAGGATGAAGGACCACCGCCTCCCTAAGATCTTGCTTTACGGTGAACTTGCCTCCGGATGCCGCAAGAGAGGAGCCCCGAAGAAAAGATACAAGGACTCCCTGAAACAACATCTCAACCTTGGCCATATTGATCACCATAACTGGTCTACTCTGGCCATCAGGAGGCCTGGAGACACACCATCTTTAACGTTGCCGTTTCCTTTGAGAACTTATGCAGGATCACTCTCGAGGAGAAAAGACAACGCAGAAAGAATCGTATCCTGCTGAATACACCACCTAAGGAGTCTTTCTGCTGTGCCTTTTGCAATCGGATATGTCTATCTCGTATTGGCCTCATAAGCCACCAGCGTGCCTGTAACAAACATGGATAGAGCCTTCCTAAATCTTCGTTCACCAAGCCTAGCCATGATGATGATGAGTTTCCAGAAAGCTGAAGATTGTCTATAAATATATCAAAGTGCTAAAAAGTAATTTTTAACCTTAGCTTAATGTCCAGGCAGCAAAGGGCTCTATTGGCCTTCTTTAAAGGTCATTAGCACAACATGACATTTTTGTAGCACCTGTTCCAGAGGCCTTGACAAGATCGGTACAACCAAGGACTCCAGGAGGGAAGATGACATGAAGGAGACAGAGATGTCATTGAAAGAAATGTACTGTTTTTCTGTGCGGTCAGTGTTGCAAGGTAAAGCCTCTCCAACAGTTTCACTTGGGCAAAAGGGACCTTGTGAATACCTGCTAACTGTAACTCAGGGATGATTCTATATGTGCTGGAAAATAGGGCAAAGCACAGGCCAGCTGTTAGAAAGAAGGATTGGTCAAACCTCTCTACTATATTTGCATCTGCTTGGCTCTGGTGAGGCCATACGTGGAGTGCTGTGTCCAGAGATGGGCTCCCCAGCACAGGAAAGACGTGAACGTACTGGAGAGAGCCCAGCAAAGGGCCACAAGGATGATGAAGGGACTGGAGCATCTCTCTTAGGAGAAGAGGCTGAGAGAGCTGAAACTGTTTATCCTTGAGGAGAGAGGGCTGAAGAGATAAGAGGGGATCTTATTAATGTATATAAACACCTGAAGGGAAGGGGAAAGAGGACGGGAACAGGCTCTTCTCAGAGATGTCGTGACAGGACCAGATGCAACAGGCACAAACTGAAACACATCAGTTTCCCTCTGAATATCAGGAAACACTTTACACTGTGAGGGTCAACAAGCACTGGTAGAGGTTGCTCTGGGGAAATTGTGGAGTCTCTGTCTTTGAATATATTGAATATTGAATATATTGAAAAAACAGCTGGATATGACTTTGAGAAAGACAGGCTGTCAATAAGTTTCACAAGATCTGACCAAAAGGAAAAGAAAGCAGTAGAAAACATCACTATGTTCAGTTTGGTTCAATTGCCTCTATGGAAGGAAAATGAGTATATAATGATTAGTTTCCATCACAACTGGAGCCAGTACACTTGGATACTTAAGGGTTTGTCTGTTTTTTTAAAGAGATCTCTTGCTTGATTAAGAAAAACATAGAAAACCAAAATCAGAAACAGCAAGACTTTTCTTCCTGTAAGATTAAAAAAAATCACATTAATGTGTGTACCATGGCATTATATGAACGATATCATCTTCCGTATACCTACTTTACATAGAATTTACAAAATTAACTCTTCTGGGCATTTTGGATGGCTAGACACAATTTTCTAGCATAATATCCAAAGATTTTTAAACATTATTGTCTGCTCAATTAATTAATCTTTTTCAGTGATGAGTGGAAGAAAATGACACAGTGATGGACTGGTGATTCATGCTCGGGTCAAGACATACCATCAGGATCCTGGGCTATAATCTAAAGATTGAAAAGAGAGCAACTCTTTAAGAAACACTTATTCCCAAGCCTTGTGCATTCTATCCAACTGTTAAGTACTCCAATTTTCAGTTTACCAGTTATAGGAAATCATTATAATAATGGTGTCCAACTACTGGTTAGACTCAGATCTAAAATGACTGACTGACATGATAATACACTATTAAAATTCATAGAATTGGCAAGATATTAAATTATTAGTGTTTTCACTCTCAGTCACAAGACTGCAATAGAAGTTAAAACTCATTCTTTGGAAAGATTTTAATTGTTAAATCCAATCTTATTCATATCACACTTCAAGTAATTTTTTATTTCAGAAATGGATTTCACTATGAATTATATGATGCAGTGTGGGAATAAATACACCACCCCTCCAGCTATAAACTGACAATTCAGCATTCAATAGACTAAGGGAGAAATAAAACCAGAAAGTGTAATGATATTGTCAGACAACTCAGGTGTTAAATGAAATTAATTTTTCATATCGATTTTTCATACTTTCTTCCCCCATTCTCACTGCATCAAAATCAGTGAACACTGTTTTTTTCCTCAACTTCAGCAAGAGTCAAAAATTCAGTATTTCTAAGTTTCACAGAAACCCAACAGTCCAAGGGTCATGAATTGACCAAAGCTGGGGAGGCACGTATTAATTTTTGCTCTCTCTGTCCCCCAGGCAAAAGAGAAAGTTGAAAAGGTCAGCTCAGAGTACAGTAAGTTATAAGCTGAATGAGAGATCCAGGAGTGTGGGGATGACATCATTCCAGTGAGATGCCCACAAGCTTTAAAGACAATATGAGGTTGTGACTATCTGGAGCGTCATTCCCATTCTAGGCCCATAAAGACCTTGAAATATCATGTTATCAAGACCATTTGCCAGTCGTTTTCCCATGTGATGTGAAATAGAAGGAGCACAACACATTACTTCAGTAAAACTATCAGGTTTCATACAATATTTATGATTTTAGGTTGCAGGCACAGGGACAATGTAGAATGAGCAATAGAAAAATGAAAATAGTTGGGTTTTTTTTTTAGCTCTAGAGCTCTATAGTCTCTATAAAGCATAGAAAACACTAGAAAGTATAAGCAATTTATTTGTCATTCCAGTAAGCTGATTTTTAAAAATAGTGACATGAAAGAAGAAAGAACTTTGTAGAAAATATATTTTTGAAGGTTTCATAGAATTAAAAATCTCATAGATGTTTTCCCAAAGAAAAATGTTATAATAGGTCTGTTCTATGTCTGCAGATTATCTTTCATATCTCACTATTTTAACTTGTATATAAAACCAGAGTCCTTAAAATATACAGAAAGCTGACATTCTTTCTTTGACATCATTATTATGTCAGGCGACTCCACAGTACTTTATTGACAGACATAAATTCAAAAGCAGGAGTGTCTCTAATAACATCACATCTATCTAGCTGGGTCAAATAAGAATCCACAAAAAGAAAATAATTGCAGGAGGGCTCCAGTACTGTGACATATGTTGATAAGCCAGTCCCAAAGATTTCCCTTAATAGTCTATGAAGTAATTGAATAACACTTGGTGATTCTCTGCCAGCAGGTATCCTGTCTGTTTAACGGACACCAACAGTTAATGCGTTTCTCGGTACAGTGTTCCAGGAGCAGTCCGTGTCTACAGAGAGGCTGACATCTGAGACTGAGATTCTGACCCTCACTGCAAGGATCAGAAGAGAAAGTGTCTGTGTCAAACCAGAAAAGATTTGAAAACAGTTTCAAAGCAGAGGAAAATACTCTAAGATCAGATGTCTCTGAAGAGGAGACTGCAGCTTAGTGTAAGGGCAATAGAGCTGTTACAGAACAAGGTTATGACCTATGTCATGGCAGATCAGCTAAAGGTCTCAGGAATCTCTCTGTCTACACCTATTTAAAGGCCAATCTATACCACCTACAGAGGAAAAAAGGAATCCAGCTGTAAGAAGAAGAAATAGAATCAAAATCATGAGGTATTTAGTCATGTGATTGATTCAATGCACTTCCATTTCCTCAGGTCATTCATGTCTACAGTGCTGCAGTAACCACTACTATGTTCAACAAAAATTACCTCCATGAGCCTCAGTCCAGGAGGTGTTGCTTTCTTTCTGTACCTATTCATAATCAGCACAATAGAAAGAGCAAAAACCCCAGTTAGGAAACCTACATGTAATTGGGTTTGCCATTTACACTTTCTATGCACTACACACCTTATGATGCATCTGTCACTTTCCACAGCTTATTTTTACAAAGCGGGAAGTTTGTTCCTGTGTGCTCAGTTTTGTATCCTGATATGTATTCAGGAGAGTCTCCAGAGAGTGCCCACAGATCAGACATCAGAAATGAACCATTTTTTACCCTCTGAGGCAAGGCATGCAGATGAAAAAGCATGCTCTGTACTCTACTGCAGATAGCCTGATCATCAGAGACAAGTCCACTCCAGATTTGACAGCGATGAGCCAGTTAAGCAGTGAAGGATATTGAAAATGCTGTGAGGAAAAGTTCTAAGCATTGTATATGCTGTCCTTGAACAAACAATATTAATTTCCTGAGGTGTTTTTTTTTGGTTGGTTTTTTGTTGCTGTTGGTTTTGTGTACTCCTAAAACACAACTGCAAAGCTTGTTTCAGAGGAGGAAAATTCTGTGAAAGCAAGAGGTCTCCAAAGACTCCAGTTACCACTGTCTTTGTGTAAACAGGGTGAAGCTTCTCATTCACAGTGAGGGAGCTTTTTCACTGCTTTGGTTGCAGTGAACTGTCAGTCTTTAGAGTAAGAGAGAAAATAAAAAATCATCCACAGGAACGAGTTAAAGCCAAAGAGCTGGAAAACAGCCATGTTGTCCAGTGTTTATTTCAGCAGTTTTTAGTCCTAGAAAGACACGGCAGGAAGCAACAAGGCCCGTGACATTTGAGGAAATAGTGTCCTCTTATGTGGTGATGAAATTTCCTAAAACAACACCTCTTTTACACAGTGTAGCATTCTGACAACTTAAGTGTGTTGTGTGTAACATTCAGAATAAAAAAGCAGAAATTATGGGGGGAAATGTTCTCTGTATAAAGGAAAACACACTGACTTTCCCTTTTCTTTCCCCAGGAGGAAGTGGAGATGCTAACCCACCACAGCTCCATTTTCTTCCCATATCTATCATCCACCTTCAAAATTATTTACAAGATATTGAGAATGAGTGGTTTAGGTTGCTCAAAGAATCACCAGAAAGGGTATTGGCAAAAGAAGGTTTAATATTGAAGTGAAAGTGCGACAAAGTTAATTGGCAAGGTTTGCTCTACTACTTAATAGATGGTTAAAGCATATGGAGAAAAATTGTACTAAAAATCTACAGTCATTCAATCTAACACTCAAATCAACCAAGAGTTATCTAGTTGGAGATTAGAGATGGGAAAAGGGCAAGGAAGGAAAAGGATAGGGATAAAAGGGAATAAGGGAGACCTTCCCCTTGAGTAACAAGGTTCAGAGAGGACCCCTTTGCCAAACTTGGGCCTGGACTTGGCCAGTGGTTTAGGCTTAAAGGTTTAAGAGCACTTAAACCTTAGCAACATTCAATTGATAGCCTAATTTAAACAATTTAACAAAAGATTCTTATATCATTTAGTATAAGTACCACAGTAGCTCACCTATAGGCCTAACTTACAAATCTAACATACTTAAGAATCTAGGAAAGCAACTTTCATAGTACATTTTCTGCAGCATATTGACACTCACACACACACAGATCTAAAGAGTATGTGCAAGAAATATATCCATGAAAAATTCCCATTGAGTTCAGTGAAGTAGTCTCGTCGGATGCCTTTGCATCTTCTCAGTGGGCAAAGAGTTGAGCCTTCAGGAGTGGGGATATCAGCCCATGATCCATCAGCAAAGTTCGCCAGCAGTCCTATGAGTATAACAAATGTGAGAGTTCCCTGGTTCTGAGAGGTGTCCCACTCACAGGGACATCACTGGTCACAGCCCACTGCAGTCAAGGAGGGCTCAAAGGATCTTACTTACGATTGTTGCTTATAGAGTCACAAGAGTTGGCTATAGTCATGACAGTTTTTCATGCCAGCTGCAATTTGAGTGGGAAACTTCCTTTGAAAGTTCAGTCAGAAAAGTGTTGTTCTGCTTGGATTGTTATTCAGGCAAGAAAAATAACTTTCCAGCACAAGTCCCTGGGAACAGACAGTGTTTCTGATAAGCTCAAGAGTTGCTCACCCAGGTGGCGTTCATCAGGGCTGAGGCCTAACGAGTGTTTCTGAGGCCACAGTGTGGCCAAGGGGTGGGGCGGGGAGCAGTTTTACCACTACAGAGCCCTAAGATTTATAAAAAGGGGAAACATACTTTAAAAGACTTTTACAACCTTAAAGTGCTGAAAATATACTGCCTTCAAAAGCATAAACAAAGTCAGAGACATACTCAAGAGTAAAGAAGCAATAGTTTCTTTCCCTCCACCCACTCCTTCCCACCAGTTGATGTCATTTTTAAAATGCTTTATTCAGTCAGTTTCTGATAAAAAACTTGAAGAAATTTTGACAGCAAACACCACCATCATTTCATTTTGTGAAGCCCTAATGAAATGTGTTAAGACCCGCCCCAGAAAAGGGGGGGGGTAACCCAGGTTCTTATTAATAAATCCCTTTGGGTGGATTAGGGTGAAACGACACTGAATAATCGGTGTTTGAAAACATATATATGTTTATTTTAGAAAAATTTTGTTTCAAAGATAAACAGGTATGTTAGCATTTTGGGTGTTATCATATATATCTCTCATCTGTAGTGATATGGCATAAAGAAAACCTTTGGGGAAAATGCATAAGGGAGAGAAAGGAAAGACAGGATAAGGTTAAGGAGAGTAAGAGAAAGAAAAGATGAGAGTGGAAAGATGTATATAGTCACCACCCATGGGGTCCAGTGATGAAACTTGATAGTTGCAGTTTCCATGTCTGGCAGTTGAAGTGGAAGCCTTGACCTATTGGTGGTTGGGGAGGGAAGCCCCCACACTCAAAGAAGTTATGAGTTATTGTATCCATGGATAGTGCCACGAGCCATGCCATGAGCCTCCAACATCTCCTGGGCCTGCACAGAGTTTCTGTGAGGGACATAGTAAAAGGGTTTCTCCTACCTTTCAGGATTGGCAGGGGGATGGGCTTTGACGGGCCATGCCATGAACCTCCAACATCTCGGACAGCCCAGCGCAGAGTTCACATGGAGGGCATGACACCTTCAGCAACACTGGAGGGGGAGATGGACCCAGCTGCCCATCATAGGTATAATGCAAAAGTCCTGCAAAAGCCTGTAAAAGTTTCCTGGCAATTCTAGAATGCATAAATCATTAACTGTTTCAGTCTCTGACAAAATGTTATTAGTACAAAATGCTACTACCTTTGATTCAAATTTCAGTGACAGAATCTCTGCAAGTGTCCAGCTCTCACTCTCTCAAGTGCCTTGATATCTGTCTTTTGTGAGGTCCAAACTGCTAAGCACCTTTCTCTTCCAGGACAGGATCTTCTGCCTCCCCTCATACTTTCCTTCATCTTGTTTATGAACAATTCCCTTTTTTAATAATTTGTTTTTATTACCAGAATGAACTTTCTCCAGACAGAAGGCAAACTCTTTCTTTCATCAGTGAGCTTAGAGTCACTGGAACACAAGTGACATACTTGCCTTTGCAGTAAAAAATATTCTATCCAAGTCCATGACCAAATTTTCACATGTGGCTAATTTTAATGTTCATTCTAAAGGCAGCGATAGCGTGTGACATAACTATCAACCTTACCAGATAAACGTCCAGCACATTCAGGAGTTAACATATTTTCTGAGTCACTGATATTCAGGTGTCTTTTCAGGCATGGTTGGAGTTTAGGAGTAATAATTAATGGATTCCCTGACCAATCAATTTAATGGTTTTAATTGAAGGAAAAAATTAAGTTCAAGCATGAGCAATCATGGATAACACCCAATAACATACTATGTAAGGGAGGGAGTCATCTGAAAAAAAAGCTCAAAGCATAGTGGTGACAAGGAATAAGCAAAGTTTTCTGGTCATAATTTGTAGAATGCAAAAGAGATTGGCATTTTAGGCAGCAAGACAGACTAGAAGACTGGTCTTGGAGAATAACAGCGTGCAAGAGAGATTGAGCAGACATAGGAGGCTGAGAAAGAGCCAAAGTTCAAGAACATTAAGTGAAAAAAGAGCAAAAGTGTTGTGTGAATACATTATTTGAATTAACAGTGGACTATAAAAGGTTGAGGTACTGTAGGTATCAAAATTAAAGTGTCAAAGCAGACAATAAAAAGGCATGAGCAATGTGAACTAAATGGGGAGTTTAGCAGTGAAGTTCATCTACTTCAGAAGGATATTGGGCAGATTTCCACTAGTATGGCAGATGCCCATTACTGTATGGATGTTCCAGAATTCTGAATTGCCTACAGAGAAGAGGGAAAATTTAAAAGTGTGGAATGGATAATGATGCCTTACTCAGAATTACAGCACTTAGACCTCTGAGTGAGGAGAGAGACATGATTCTCTCACAAAACTCCTAGCCAGTTTCAGGGAAACAGAATAGCTGTGATGACTGAATCTGTCACAATTCCTCATCAGATTAGTGGGTGTGAAGTTGTGCCTCCTAGTCAAAATACATGTTCACCAAAGTATCTTTGGAGAATTGTATGGCTCTCATGAATCTGGGATGCATTTCAGAAATTTTGTCTCAGCTTTGCCTACAAAAGAAAGAATAAACTCAAGTTTTCTTAATCTTTCCTCATTATGAGAACACGTAGGTCTGAAGCATCTTTGACTGAGAGTGCTTTTATGGCCTTTCTGGAACACCATCAAAAAATAAAGATGAAAAAACAACAACTTACTTTGAGTTACCTTACACTATTGAGCCTCACTTAACTCATTAGGATCTGGTAATTTCTAATATTTCTCTAGCATTTTTATGTTCAGTTGTGCCTGTAGAAATGTTAACTAAAACTCATTGCTTTCTATAGATTTTTCCTCAGTTAAACCAACCAACCAACCAACCAAACAAACAAAAAAACCCTTCAAAAACCACGACACCAAAACTCCAAAAAGACAATATTTTGATCTCAAGGGAGAAAGTTAATTTAATGCAAGGTGGATGTAGTTGAAGCACTTCACTATGCTGTCATAAATACAGGTTATTCCATTTCCAAGTCATTTCAGCCTAGTATGATCATCCTTTGCATATGAAATTTGCCCAAAGTTTTCCAAAGGGTAAGAGCCCAAAGTGAAGGAGCCCTAAATGGTGGTTTTTTTTCAAAATGTGTGTACCTTTTTCAGCTCCAGGATTTCTCCCTTTGCTCCTGACCCTGGAGAAGGGTATCAGGGAAGGCTCCAGCAGCTCCACAAGGACTGGAGCTGTGTGTAAGCAGCAAGCTCACCAACCAGAAGTTGGGATGAAGAGTGGCAATCCCAGGTCAAAGAAAATCTTTGCATAGATAAAGATATGTTATTACTTAAAAATTGTAATACTAAAGTTACTTTTGTGTTCATTTCCTAAAATAAAAAATTATTTTAAGAATAGGCAAAGTTTAAGAGACAGCAAGATTCACAGTCTTGGCTTAAGCTATTGCAACAAGAAAGTCGTCTCCATAGGTGCTGAATAATGACAATATTCCTGCAGAGATGCAGCTAACCCAGTCTCTTCAACCAGTCAATAATAGGATGTCTGTGAAAGAATTTAATAAACAAGGAAGAAGTGGAGAACATGTTTCCAGTTGAAGGGTTGGAGTCCTAAGGAACTTAGATAGGCAAATCCCTACACACTTGTCTCAAGAATTTGTATTCCTCATCTCCACTGGGTCACCACTGTAGTTCCATTCCTACTGCCTCACAGTTACCAATAATTTATGTGACTGTGGTGAATAGCAATGCCATAGCACCACTTGGAGACTGCCAACTCTATTGCTTCCACTCTTATTTTTTTGAAAGCAGTAATAAAAAAATAGACCCTAAGTTAGAAGCTTCATGTTTTGCACATGTGTCTAAAGGAGAAGGGAAATATGCAAATTAACTTTTATCTCTAGAGCTGAAATTAAGTTTTTCAATTAGCAAAAGTTGCCAACTAAAGGCCCTACTCATTATCATAAAATCCCTAAAGTGTGGTCCTGCCTATGCTGAAATATCTTTTTAATTTACCTTTAGATACATTGTGAAGAACGAGTCCCTGAATTAATACCAGCTAAGTTCTGGCTGTTTCCTTGCAATTGATTTCTATCCTGACAGATGCTTCTGTACTTTAGCGGTTTGCAGTAAAAATAATTTCTACTGTTCACTCTTCTTCCAGTGGTCTATGCAAGAATGTGTGATTGCACTTTCATAATTATTTTCAAACAGACAGGTTTTGTGCTGAGTTTTCAAGCAGAAAGTGTCTTTACTGATGCAAACACAGCACCCCTATCTGATGGCAGTTACCAGTGTTACGCAGCCTTCTCAGACCAACTAGAACCCTGAAGACTAAACAGCAAGTAAAGTCTTTTAAGACCTTAACTTGTATTTCCAGAAGATTGGTTTTAAGACTAACTGAGATCTATAAGACTATAAGGAGAACAAATATTTTATTTATTCAAAATTAAAAGCAATGGGAACCATGGATTGCTATGGGAAAACATTCAAATACTTCTCCCTCTTGTCCGGGAGACATTTGCTATTTCTGCGTTGCAAGGCAGAATACCATGTTTTTGCTACACTCTGGACAGAAGGATGACCAGCCACACATCACCAGCATGTGCCAAGAGCAGTCCTGTCTTAATTGCAACCATGTGGACACCAGTCCCAAGTGAACATGAGGATTACTGAGGTGTTTCTTTCTGTGGAAAGGATCCTGAGGAGATGAAGGAGATGGAGGTCGGCTGTCAGCTCCATGTGTTGCTGCTTTCTCCTCCTCAACTGAATACATGCCAGTGACAACTTTTCTATTCACACTGGAGTGTTTCCAAGTTGCTTGTTTTGATTCACTGGGTTGTAAATCAACTCTACTGTAATTTTAGACACTGTTTTTAGCTCTCCATGCAATTATAGTGGCTCATTATAATAGAGATCGGGTACTGCAGCAAGATTTAGCAGCACAAAAACTAGGAGGTCCCAACACTACAGTGGCAACAGCTTTCAATATCTGAGTAATAAAATAAGAAATCATTACTATGTACACTTAATTTTGATTCCCTATCTTATTGAATTTTAAGGGTGTTTGCACTCTAAAAAATGTTAATATTTCAGTTTTATGAGCCTGATATATCAACTTCTTACTCTTTTCTCATCTGTATTTTCCTATCTATCAAGAAATCTGAGTGTAGAGTAGATAGACTCATGAATGGTAGGCCTCAGTGCTACTTGCCTTGCATTTCAATTTCTTTTCTGTCTTTCTGTGCCAAATTTGCATAACCCTGAAATCAAGATGAGCTTCAGCTTTCAGATTTTTATGGCTTCCCAACTGTGTGCCTAATGGCCAACTCCACTTTTATGTGAGCAGTTTATTTTGCCCAATTAGTAGTAGTGCCAACAGCCAAATGCTTCATTCCTTGAACATACTCTACTTTCATTTTACACTATTCCACTTAACCATAGAAAATTAGGTGAGTTTAAAATAAAATAAAATAAAACAATAAAATAATAATACATTATTAATAGTGAGAACCTGCCTCTTGTGAAGAAAGATAATCTTATTAGTAACTCATGTCCTTGCACCTGCCCTCTCTTTCTGCACGCTCATAAGTATAGTTGTTTTCCTCACCCTGTAGAGCTTTAATATTCTCATAGTCTTTCTATACAAATCTCAGTCCTACTGCTAACTGTCAGTAAACCTAGCTTTTGCTTTCTTCCCTCTCCTTTCCAATATTTTATCTATCTAATTTCCCTTACCATAGCACACACAAAAAAAAAAAAAACTCAAAAAAAACCAAAACCCCACAAAATATAGAATATATCATGGTTTTTCTTGTAAATGCCACATAAAATTCAGACTGCTTCTATCAATTTATTTCATAGCTCCACAGCTCTCCTTTCCTTCAGCAGCATACTGTGGTACTGCTGACTCCCTGTTCATCACAACAGTCTACAAAATACATGTTTGCCCCTGCTTTCTCATTCCATATCCTTTGAAGTACCCACTATGAACAGGAGACAGTTTGGGGAATTCTTCAGATCCTTTACCTGCATTATTTCAAGCCTCTGTAAGAATCTTTTCAGCGTGTTCTACTTTGCAACACTCCATTGAAACTAGAATAAAACAATAACTATTTTTTATTAATACATATATTTCAGTGCAGCCAATGCACTCAGGCATGCAATTATGTTTTAACTGCTTTATTATAACTTTTTAGTGATGTCACCTGACATTTCCAGGTTATATGGTCCTAGGCAATAAAGCAGATGGTACCTGGCACAACTGATTCAAGGAACTCCACTGACATGTACCTCAGTACAGACAGCTAACATGACTCTCTCATCTCTATTTCAAGCTGAAGCAGTTTGACAGTGACGACTAAAGGTCATGAAATTAATGTGCAGATCTCCAGGTCAGCATGGAGGCAGGGCAGCAGGAAACAGACATTCAACAGTCAATAAAAATAGGTAAAAGCAACCTGAAAAACCAGGAATTTGCTCTTGTGCTTCTTTGCATAGTTCACATCTGGGAAAATTTGGTTGTAAACGTGTTACATGGAAATCAGAATTATCAGATACCCAAAGCTAACCCAACTACTTGGAAGAAAGTTCTCAAAATCTACATTCTCTCTACATCTAGCCAGATGTAGAGAAACAGAATTTTATTTTTCAAGTGCTGCAGTGCCCTCAGGGAAGTGAAGACAGATGCTTTCTTACCTTGATACTTTGCTTACATAGGAAGTGAATAACTATAATATTGTCAAAACATCACCATCTTAAAAACACTTGAAAAGCTGTGCAATATTTAAGGAGTTTTTTTCCCCTCATCCACCTGAAGACTTCAAGTCTCAAGCCCACAAAGTTATTACCTTGCCTGTCATTGGAGAAACAACTGAAAAAACACATTCTCAGCACTGGCATTTATAGAGAAGGCTTCATGATCATCATCCATTTAGTTTCCAGAGTCAGGAGGCAAATGAAATTGTTTGACTTTAATTTCAGCCTCCTGATTTTTTATTTTTTTTTAATCAGCCTGAGTTGGCAGAAGTACTGATGCAAGCCAGAATCTTCAAGTTTCACCTCTATTAGTAAGTGCTTAGCACACAAGAAAAAATGAAGCACAAACTGGAAGATGCCCAACATTGTCTTAATTGTGTGAGGCATTTTAATAGGAACAAAAACAGATCGAAACCCCAGGTGATGAAGAGAAGGATGATTGTGGCTGAGTGTCTATTGGCTCTCAGCCCTAAAGATGTGCTTTCTACTGTAGTTGTTAAATGCATGGGAAATACAAATGGGTAGCAGGTAAACAGCTGCTGTTTACCAGCTAGTTGCTGTTTTAGAGACAAAACCCAAGCACAGCTGTATTTGGCAACCGAGGAACTGGCTGAGTTCAGAGTGGAAGTTTTGATGATGCTCCACAGATCATTGTTCTAGAATTTGCAGAAAAGGATGTGCAGTCTGTAAGAACTTTCTACAAACAATATGATGAGTTAAAGTAGTGGGATTCTTTGAAACTTACTAAACCAGCAACAACAACAGAGACTGAGGCATTGACCAAATGTTTCTGCATTGTTCTATCCAGACAAGTTGTGTGGAGCCTTGAGCAACTTGGTCAAGTGTGTGGCATCCCTACCTGTGGCAGGGGAGTTGATCAGAAATGATCCTTCCAACCAAATAATTCTGTGATTCTATGATTTTATGATTCTATGACTGGTTCTATGATTCTAAAAATATATCTTCAGTCAGGTGTCCAGATTGTTTGACAACATTATACAGAAATCTTCAGATGATATTTATTACATTGTCGTGTGACTTTTACAGCATTCACACTAGGAAGTATGTGGGCTTGAACTTTCGCAGTTGCACATTCCTGTAGCTGAGAGCTTTTTCAATGTACAAATCTCAGGTAGTTAGATCAAGACATATGAAAGGGAAATAGGTTTGGTAACTGCACAAAACAAGATGTGAAATATGTCATAATATATTAATTTATGATTTACAGTGTTCTTTACTTACTTCCTCTTCTGAAGCTGTTCTGATGTGAGAAGAGCATTTCTGAATGGATGTAATTTATTCTTACTTCAGGTTTCCCTTTGGCCTATGCCTTCTAACCTCATATTAGCTCGAATCATACCTGCCCTTGATTCTAACTTGCCATTTCACTTTGACTTTAATTGTACCAGAAAGTACCTTCTTACTTCCCAAAAACAAACTCAGATCAGACCAACCTGCACCAGACTGCAAATTTAAGTCCCTGCTCATGTAAGCACTGTGCTTACATGTCATCTTAAATACCTGGTGCAATACACACATCAATATATTACAACTTGATGTGCCTAAAAGTTAGAAATTCATCTAACTATGTTGCTAAAGTCTAGGCCTACAAAATGAAAGAATCAGCCTTCAGAGACTGGCATACTGGAAGATGATCTCAATTTTTTTTCCCGAAAATGATAAATGACTATTCGTTTCCTCTCCCCCTTCACTGTGTTCGGTTAAAAAAGGAACAAAAATCTGATGTGAGGTTGTGGCTGTTTTTAAAGAATTCCCTCCAAGTCTAATAGTCACAATATTATTTTTAAAATCCAGTGTAATAATTCTTAAAAAGTATGCAGCTGAAAAGCTGGAACTTTTTCATAAACAGGAAGGCAAAAAAAAAAAAAAAGAGAGATTGAGGTCATTAATAAGAATAACAGCTCTGGCACCATGATACTATAATTTAAGGAGAAATTGCACTAATTATCTAGGTCCAGAGGGTTTTTGCACAGTACCCTATTTACCCAGGTCAGTAGTGCTTGTCCAACCTCCACATTTGCTGCTACATTCGTTAGGGCATATGACTCAACTGAGGATGGTTAACGATTTGTTATTTGGGAAGACGACATCGTTGACGCTGCTGGTTATGACAAAATAGCTGTTCCATCAGTGCTTCTGTTGTAGTATGCCTGAGTTTAAAATGTGTTTTAGAGCCACAAAGATGATGGAGAGATGAGGGATCTTATCCAAGTGTGCGGATACCTGATTGAGGGCATTAAGAAAGAGGGAGTGAGATGTTTCTCTGTGTCACCCAAGGACAAGACCAAGGTCAATGGGTACAAATTAAAGCTAAAAAGGAGGGAAGGAAGTGAGGGAGGGAAGGGAAGGCGGAAGGGAGGAAGGAAGGAAAATTTTTTTTAAAAAAGAGAAAATTAAAGCAAAACACAGCAGCGACTCAAATTTGAAAACACATTTGTATGACCATCTCATCACATAAGGATGGGCTTGTTTCTTGTCCTATGTACTTTTTCAGCAGCTCTGTATTGAATTCTATAATCCAGGATTGCAGCCAAAACATTAAAATGAGAGAGGGACCAACAAAGTGACTGTTGTCCTTTAACCGTTCCCACAGATTCATGTATGATCCATAAAAGGGTTAAGACCAGAGAGACCTACTCTCCACCAGGGTGTTTGAATGTTTGTACTTGTAGCTCCAACAAGAGGTGAGCAGTATTAATTAGAAGCTTGTGGCTATGCTTACTTTCTACAGATGGGATTGCTAAGTGCATTAGAAGACATCGTGGAATTCAAAGCCTTTTCCCAGGCTTATTCCCAGGTTCTGGTAAGGTCTGGTCAATACCTGGCACCTTCAGGTGTTATGTGTCACACTGCGTAATTTTCTCAGGAGGCAAAGGAAAAATTTTCCTCTCTGGAATACTTGGATCAGAAAATTCTGCAGCAAAAGCAACATTGGTGAAAGTTAATTGATCTTGCAGAACTATGCATTTCATCTCTTGGCATCTTATAAATGTCACCCTTATAATGTGATTAGAACAGAGGAATTCATAATCCTAACTTATTATGTTATTATGAGAGCTGAATGGGGAATTAAGTACATCTGGTCTTATTCTGAACTCATAGTTATTGAACAGAACAAACAGTTTTCATTTCTCCAAAGACTTTGTATCTGCCTAATTACTAAAGCAATCTGTTTAGCTTTCCCAGCTGCAGTAAAAACAGAGCTCTCAGATAGCTTGGGGCTGGTGTTCTCCAGTTCCTTTCAAAACAAAGTAAGACCTAGTTACTCTCTAAGGAACTGCCATGGTTGGTTTGAAGACACCGTACAGGCACACAGAGTTTGCCTCCAATCATAGGTAAATAATTCAGCCTGTCAGGGTGTCAAGCCAGCACTACAAACTGGCATCAATAGCCAAGCTAAACAGATAATTAGGAAAAGCCAACCCATTTATGTTTAAATGGAATACAATCTCACTTTATTAGTCTGCTGTGCAGTGATATTTACAGGATTGAGACTACAGATGTCAGGGCTTAAATCTTTAGAGGCACCTTGTTCTTACTACCTGCAGATGAATAAGTTGACCCATATTTTAACAAGCTTTTCAAATTTTCTGACTTCCTTGAAGTTCCTGGTCCCACAGCTCTTATGTAAATTTCTAATCTGCTGTGATTTATTCCCATAATGACACTGTCATCCATGAAAGCCAAAAAATCCTTCTTCTTTGCAAGTAGGTGTACATTTTTACAACATTGCACTGTTGCTGTCTGGAAATGCTATGACTTTAATGTCAGTATATATGAAAACTCAGACGGGACCACTGTCATATCAGGACAGAACCACAGCACAGAAAAGTCCAGGTCCTCTGCACATATCAAGACAAAGACCTGATCTCCTCACAGCTTTCTAGAAGAATTGCTGGAGGCCTCAGGTGAATCTCTGAGAAAATATCCTAAGGGCCTAATGGCTGTGTTTGAACTGTCATGGAGTTTCAGCGTTACTGCACACAAATCTCTGCCTTCCTTTTTCCTTCCTTTTGCACAAACTCCGTAAGTCCTCTTTTCTTCCTACATTTCTTACTGTTTTTCTTAAAAGGAGAAATCCAGGTTTTGGTTATTTCTGTGGTGATATATAACACAGATTTTTGTGCTCAGAGGCCAGTATCTTCACTGGAATTGGGAAATTTTTTTGTCACAGAAGTATAAAATTAAGTGAGAAACCAAATAAACCAATTAAAGCTCCATCAACACTTGAACAGAGATATGTGATATCAAATGGAATTGGCACTACATAACTGACTTAAGAATTCTTAGGGTTTTAGAATGGTAATGTGGAATGCACAATCCCTCAACTGCTAAAGAGAGGAATCCCAATCTCGAGGAGTTACCTTGGGTGGTGTCCTGACCAGTGGTTTAACTGCAATGGTTTAGTTCCTTTTGAGAGAAAAAAGGCAAAAATATGCTTCATTCCCCACCTGAATTTGCTAAGTTTCAACTTCTACCCATGGATCTTGCCCTAACTTTTTACTACTACAGCAGACCTCTAGACATATTCAAGCCTGTTTAAGATTTTGTTAAAAACTCACAGATAATTGACATGTGTTCAGATGCCAATGTAGTCAAAAGGACACCTCCAAGTGTCTCAAGGACAAGTATCTCCACGGAATGCTCTTGTAAATTCACTGTGTTGTACTCTGAAGATGTCATAAGTAACAAATATGGTTTTCAATCCACCTAAGGCCATTACACAGCTGATCTGATTCTAGCCCTAGGGATTTTGACAAGTTCTTCACACCCACTTTTCATTTTTATGCATGCTGTTTTATATAATCAGAGAACAAACTCATCCAAATTTTACTTAATCTTTGTAAATAGAAATATAGTAATTGGATTAACACAAAAACGAGTCAATTTGCTGATCACAACAGTTTTTCAGCCCAATGAAAAATTGTAACAGAGGAGCAAGCAGCCAGATTCCTGCAAGCTTTTAAAGCCTTTCTGAGCATATTCAAGTTTAACACGTTAGATGATGAGCATCCTAATATTAGCAGTGTTCAGATTAAAAGTCAATTAAAGGAAAATTAAATGGATTTTTCTTTGGGTCTAAATTATGAATCTTTTCTACACTGATACTCTCAGAATTATCCAGTGGACAGGTAAAATAATAAAACTGATAAGCATTCTCATGTTGTGTGTTTCCAATAAACCAGCTTACATACTGTACCATCAGTTTCTCAGAGGTTTCACGCTGTGTGGGATTGCAACTTTATTAAACCTCTTAGATGTAAACTTTTCAAACCAGTGTCAAACGAGTTTTAAACAGCTTCCCTTCGTTGTGCAGACTGATGGTGCCTCCACACCGAACAACCCAATGGAGAGGGAAAAGGTTAGGCTTCCATTGTTTCTTTCTAATACACTGGGACTGTAGATACTATTGCAAACACAGTGATAATCTCAGTGCCAAATTGCAAGTACAGTGGTAGAAAATTAATCACAGCTCAAGCACTTTAGCTTGCAAAGGAAGAAACAATTACAGGGAAACATGTGGTAGCAATTACTTCTATGAAATGGGACAGACCTGTGACAGAAAGGTCCTGGGGAAATTGTCAAGTACGATTTAATCTGAGCTATATGTCCATCAAAAGAACAATCTCCTGAAAGAAACTGAAAAATCCGATTTCACCTAAAAGCAGCTTCTCTTCTGACTCCAGAGGAAAGCACAAGCTTAGAGAGAGAAAGGTGCCATTTTTATATGCAAATTCTGATGAAATAGGGATTTCCCTGCAGGTGTGGCTTTCAACAACTTCAGGGTAATTCCATTTATTTTACAGCTGTGGAAGTGGGGAAGCAGCCAGCCCTCACAATGTGTTTACTGACTAATAATATTGAAGCAGCTGAAAGCTGAAACCATTTCTGATATAAACATGTTCAGAAGCAATTCTCCCTTAGAGAAGTAAAATTGTGACCTTGAATCATAACAGTCCAGGGACCATTACACAGCAAGCCTGAAAGCACCAAAAACCAATAAATATCACCCAAGTATGTGAACAGTAGGGATAACTAGGGAGGATGCGTGTTCTTGCGTAGGCTTTAGCTCACCTATGACAAGAGGATCGAAAAAAAGAACATGCGAGACAGCACTGCCACACAATCAGCCCTCAGAGAAAGAATAATCAACATCATAAAGTGGACAACAATCATAACTAAACAGGAAGGACTACAGCTGAGTATTTTATTCAAGTAATAAAGCTAGGAGATCATACTTTTTTTCCTATCTTTCTGCCATGCTAAGGCTGTTTTGTGACCCCACATCCTTATTCTCGTGTTTTCACTGTAACAGCTCCTAGAGCATTACAGCCCCCAAGGCACCTTTTTTCCCCAGCTGAGCTTTCTCAGAACTGACTCATGCTGAAAACTGTACTTTATATAGTTTCCTATACTGCTTGGGAAGCTAAAACTATAATTAACTTTGGTAATTAGAGTTGGTATATTGCAATAACTCTTCCCCCAGAACTACATTTACCATGAAATTATTAATCTTTGGAGCCTATTCTTGCATGAGCCAATTAATACATTGACAACATTGGGATGCAGCATAAATAGTCCTAAGAAACGAATACCCAGAACACTGCAGTCTCAAGGATTAATGAACAACAACCCGGGCATCAGATTTTAATAATGGTAGACACTGCATTTGAAATTTTTATATGAATACTAATGAGTTAAGGACCAGCTTCAGTCCTCAATGGTAATGAGGGGAAAAACCTGGCAGTAAAGCTTTTAACTTTATTACTTGCAATTGTATACTACTGAGGCTCTTCAGGTTTACAAGAGAGGAGGTCTTGATATGTTTTCTTTCATAGCATCATTCCACCACTTCATGGCTTTCCACATGAACAACCCAGCACTGACTCCCATCTATTCCCACAACAATCCTACACTTCAGTGACAAGTAAAGGTTGTTCAGAAAGCCCTTGGAAGGAGCCAAGCTCCACTTGTGCCAGCTGGGCTGTCACAGTGGACTGCAGGAAAAGCAAAGCAAAACCGATGCTGAGGGGTTTCAGAAGTTTCTGTGAGAATCACACAGATATGATTGGCTTAGCTGTTTCAAAATTTAAACTGGGCTGGAATTTTGAATCAAAGCCCATATTTTTATAAAAATTTTAGGTTTTACTAGAGCTTCTAAGATTCAGATCAACCAGCACCAGACCCATCCAGACAGCACAGTATGGAGTCATCCTAATCCAGACTACTGCCACACTTCCATTTTATGGCAACTCTTGTTTGATCTTTTTTCTTCTGTCTTTTCCAGAAACATTTTTACTCCTAGAGTCAAGCTGCCACAGCCCACAAGGAACAGCAAAGGGCTCTTTTTTCTTTTTTTTCTTGCTACTTACAAAAGCTTGGCATTTCTACAACAAATAAAAAGTAAAACCAAATTAATGAAGGCAAAAAGAAACAAGCATGATGAAAATACCATGCAGTCGCTGCAAGGTAAGAAGTGGTTTGGGTAACATGGTTCACATATTATCACATTATGTGTCAGGAACCCTCTGCCTCTTTCCCTTTTTATCAGCACTCTGTATAAGTAAGAGTTGTGAGAATCTCCAAGTGATCCTCTTGCGCATCTGAACAACAACATACAAACTTCTGTTTGGGTTTCAAAGTGGAAATGACATCCAGATTTTGAGTGGGAAGTTTGAGAAACAGGAAGATAAAACCAATTTAAAGGCACCATTAGCAGAAGTGGTACAGATTTTATCTACCTAATTAAAACAGTTGTAATTCTTCTTCATGTTCTCAGAAAATAGTTTGAATTAATTTAAGAAAGTCAGTTTAAATTAAAGCAGTTGTTAAAATTAGTGGACCACTTATATTCAGACAGCCTGGTCCTCTTGCTAAACCTATTCTTTCAAGAGAAAAGTATGACATTAGAGTTCAAGATTTCCTACAGGATTAGTAAAAATTATTACATGAGACAGGTCTTGAAACGAATAAAACTTCACAGGAAAAAAATCAAAGTGCAAAGTCCTGACAGTGTTTTTCTTAAAAATACATATATTAGGAAATTAAACAAGTTACAGCTTCTGTACTTCAGTTCTATTTTCAAAAAAGGAATCAGCATTGGTCAGGTTGATATTGATTTTCTAAGCTACCTTTAATACGCAAAAGAAATGTACTAGGTAGTCAAAAGAGAACTCAAATGTTTCAATATACTCGGTTTTCTTTCCATCAGCATTTCATTTCCTTAACTGAATACCTACACATAGACAGAAACACACCCATACGTATGTATATATAGTGTCTCTTCTAAGAAACATTCCAATATTTTGAGTTTTGGGGACTGGAAACCCTGGGGACATCCACATGCACATATGGATAATTTAGCAGCAGCAGTGTTGTTTTTCTAAAAGCCTGGATTAATGCACCATTTATGAGGTTTCTTGCCAGATGGTTTGCTATTCACTTGATCTTTCAAAATTCAAAAAGTGCTTTCCTCTAAGTGAGCCCTGTTAGTGAAGGTTATACATCCTTAATTTCTTTTGTCCCACAGCACTCATCTGCCAAATTATTTCTTCTATCTGGGTTGGGAGGGTAGTTGGTATTTTCCCTGCAACAATGTGTCTTCCAGATTTCACTTTTGAATTCTATCCCTCTGTATATCCTGTTTAGTGATGTCACACTGAAGTCACCATTCAGTCAGTGCATAAGGTTGTTTTTTAATTAATTTTAGGCTTTTTCTACCATCTCTGTCCTTAGATGTCTGTCATAAATGATTGTTTCTTTTAATGTAGACTCTGTAATAAATCATATATTGGGTTTTTGTTACTATATTGTTTGCCTTTTTAATATAGTGGAACAGAAAAAAATAATAATCAGACTTATTTAAATATAAACTTCTGGAAAAGAAAACTTACAGGTCATTTTGAAAGTTAAAATACTCTTAAAAATATTTCCACTAAACATACCACCTCATTTTGTCCCCTTAAAAGTCAATTTTCTCTAAGCAGTGTAAAAAACATGCAAACTAGAAAGCACTCACAGATTTACTAATAGCCTCAAATATGTATGTTTTTGCAAATGTAAGTTTCTCCCTGAAACTCCTCCCAATCTCAAGAGATGCCATCATACAGATACTGTTTCTGAAATCACTATTTCAAAGCTTTATTCACCTGTATCTGGAAATTACTCATCAAGTACAACAAAACACAAAATCTGGATGGGAAGGGGCAGTGCCCTAAATGGTTCAAATTAAATTTTATCTGTTTGTATGAGAGTGATAGGGAATCGGACATCCTTTCATTGCCAGCATATATTTTCAAGTGAGAAGCCTTAGAAGTTAGCCAGAAACAAAGTGACTGTAATAATCTGATGACTGCACAGGCCAGCCTGTGCTTTTTTCAGTCAGATTTCTGTAGACAGTTGAGGTTGATTTGAACTGAGTCCGAAAACCTCACTTTTTCACCCAAGTGATATGTTATTCTGGTGGCATGGAACCAACTACAATTTCACACACTCTGACTCTCTTTAGAAACTACAAATTATGTGCCACCTTAGTGGAAGAATTGCCCTAAAATTAACACAAGACACATTTCTTTGGCTTTCTTTAATTATTTTTCTCATTTCTGTTAAACTTGTTTAAAGCAGACATGAACAGAGAAAATGGTACCCTTTTCTCTCAATTTAGTACCAGCATTGCTGTCAAAAAAAAGTCAGTTTCACAAAGCAGTTACAGAAAACTTCCATAATGCAAAGTGTTGGGACCAGATATGTTTAAAAATTTGGTTCCACTGGAAAGTTCCTGACAAACACCTGTTATTGGCTGATAACAGGAGATAAAAGTTTTAGGTAGATGAAGATATTAGTGTTACCAGCACAGCACAGCAATAGTCAACCTCATCATACCACATAAGAAAAATCTTTATGTCCAGTCCACATAGTTTGGTAGCTTTAGGAAATAATATGCACATTTGTAGAATTCTGTTTTCAGAACATGTAAAATTAAAAATGAACAAACAGACAGAACAAAACAAAAAAAAACCCAAAACCCAACCAAATACCAAGAGAAAACCAAACAAACCTCTCATACAACATCTGAATTGTAATGGACAGCTTGGGACACATTGAATTATTTCTCACTTAATATTTTGTTGAATAGTGGTTTCCCTTGATTTATCGGGATGCTTAAAGCATTGCCATTCATGTGGGTTTTTTTCAGGAGTACAAACAGAGATTATATTTTTATGTGATAATTTTTCAAGTCCTGCATGTAGGACTGTCATGGGTAAAAGATGTGTTGTTCTCCTGTGGGCACAAGCTGTAAGAGTTGACAGCATGGCACTTAAAAAACTGCCATACAGAGGCCTCTGAGACCTTGGCCACAATAATGTGGAAAAAAATTGAAGGGAGAGAAAGCAAAAATAAAAACTTCCAAGATACTTCCTATGGAGTTGCTGTATGTACTGTTAGCATATGTGTCTACTGTTTAAAATGACCTCCAGTAAAACTGTTCAGTAAGTAAGTCACTCTCCACTTCAACTTTCCAAAAATCTCACATTTCAGTGGCAATTGTATTACCATGTGTAGGGGTTATCCAAGTCTGAAGCAGTAAACCAAACTGTTATAATTCACTCTGTAGATACCTTCCAAAAATGAGCATGGATGTTCCATTTAATTAACAGGAATTAACTGTTTGGATCTTTCAGGCAGCTTGGCTATGGGGAAGAAAAGGGATAGGAAGGAACTATAACAAAATAAAAATGTTCAAAAGTATGCAAATGCACTCTAATGTTCTCCTTATATGCCTTAAATCCAAAGATAGACTTCAGAATCTATGTAAAGACCCAAACTCCAGGGTCTTTTTGCATGCAAATTTTTAAGTCATGCCAAGAGATGAGTTGCAATGAACTACAGAAAATCACAGCTGAAATTCTGCAGTAAGGCTGTTACAAAGCCACACCCACTATTTTGCTATCCCACTTTTAATTCTGAACAACCTGACCTGTGGAATGTCTTGCTTTTGCAGAAAAACTTAGGGCAAAGCCTCATAGAACCCAAATCCATTCAAACAAGCTGATGCTGCAGGCAAGAACCACAGGAAGTAAAGCACAAACTCTCAGGTCTAGACCAGGGTGTTGAAGGAAAACTGGACTCTGGCTATATTATGCAAGGCTTCTTAGCATAGCAAAACTGACATTTTTTCACATTTTAAGCTGTCACAATTTCTGCTGAGTGTTACTTGGCACGCTAGAGTCCTCTATCTATGCATAATTCAGAGTAGCCATCAGGAAACTAGATAAGGAGTGAAAGTCTTGCACACACTAAAACCAAGGATATTGAAGTTGGAATATTACACACAGACACACACCTGTAGTTCAGGTTTGGATATCAGATGCTGATGATGATCCTCTAAACACAGACCTGGCCCGATATGCCAACACATGGTAAATGCCCACACTACCTACACCCTTGTTCCCACTCTTGTTGCATTGAAATACTGCTACCTGTCCCCAGCCTCCTGATATTTCCCTGCCATCACCCTCAGGCTGCTCTGAGGTCCTCCAGGTCAGAGCTGGGGTCTGTGCTACCCCACCATGCTCATTTCAGTGATTCTGGCAGAGACCTGTGTCTTTGCTTGGAGGGAAAAAAAAAAGAATAAAAAATATACTGCTTGAAGACAGATTACTCTTCACACTTTCTGTGCACTTTCCCTTCCTGCACACAGAAACAGGCTGGTAACCTGAGTATCCCTGGCCTTTCATTGTGGTTGAACTGCCACTGTTACACCACAGCCTGGAGATGGGCTGGGGATAGCACCTCTGAGCATGTGGGGAGTTTTGAAAGACAGGCAATCACATGAGAAATGAATGTGCAAGAACAGAAAGCACTAGAATAGATTCAAATAAAGCTAAAAAAGGCCAGGAGCTTTCTGAGGAATCTGCTTATGACCATTAAGGATCTGAATTCCTACATGGAAGAATGTAAAATACTATTTTTTAAAATACAAAAAAAACACCCAGCAGTACGAGGTTCCTCTTTGGCAGAAAGCTACTGAGATGCTACCTAGACATAATAGGTAATATAGCTCCCTGGAAGCAGGAACATCACAAGCCAGACCATAAATTCCGCTGAGATCAATCTCCCACCTGGCAGACTAAGCTCAATTGCGTGTAAATTCATAAAGAATAGATATAATCCAGGTTTTCTAGACTCAGAGTAGTAAATATCCTGATTATCTGTGGATCATCAGCCTAGAACTGGGATATTTTCCCATTCCTACAAGATATCCCAACATTGTAAAAACAGATTCAAAATACAGGATTACTGACACTCATTTTGCTCTCATCCTCATTTATGAGAAGTATATGTACATACATAAGCTTCATCATGGCTGGGCTTCGCGAACGAAGATTTGGGAAGGCTCTATCCACGTTTGTTACAGGCACGCTGGTGGCTTATGAGGCCAGTATGAGATAGACATATCCGATAGCAAAAGGCACATAAGGTTATACATAAATATATATATAGCTATAAAAAAAATATATATAGCTATATATATATATAGCTAATATATATAGCTATATATAGCTATACTTGCAAAAACACACTACACAAGTGTTAAAATGTGAACCTCAATCTTACAGGACTGTTATAAAGAAATGGATTAGCCTTGCAGAGGCAATCACCTACTGTGTTGATTCAACACAGCCACCCTTCTCACCAAAGTATTTCCTTCCCATTCCTCTCATAACTCAAAGCCATTGCTACCCAGCCACCTGTCCTCCACATCTCCTCTGCAGTATCAGGAAAAAGCAACTTCATTTTGCCAGTGAAAGGGGAAAAATGTTGACCTTAGCAGGTTGTCTGTGTCTAACAGTTCTGCAGCCAGGGCGTCCTTTTCCTAGAGCAAAGTTCTGATGATCACATCATCATGCAGCAGAGAAGCCACCCAAAGTAATTTTAAATACCTAGGTGATAGGCAAGATTATAAATTACCCAGAGAAAGACAAAAGGATGAAACAGGGTTTAATTAAAGTCTATATCCCTTTCAAGGAATATTTCCTACTACTTTCTGTGCATTTCACAGGCTCCCCAGAGAAATGGTCACAGCACCAAGGCTGACAGAGTTTAAGCAGCATTTGAAAACACTCTCTGGCACATGATGAGATTGTTGGGGTGTCCTGCAATGACAGGAGTTGGACTCGATGATCCTGGTGGGTTCCTTCCAACTCAGCATATTCTATGATTCTATGATTCTATGGTTCGTTTTGCATGCAGTAGAGAAGCGATTTTGCCAAGAGTTTTTTAATGGAAATGTGAATTCATGCTTAATAACAACAACAAAAACATCTAACCACAAATATTAGTCCATTATTTAACAAGGATCTTAACACAAAACCCCACCCCACGTACACTAATCTTCAGCTGCCTGCTCTGAAGATTGGTTTCTAAATTGCTCCCTCTTTTTAAGACAGTGAATACTTCGGTGTTGGTTCTGCCAGAGGCTGGACATTGGGTTGTCTCAGCACCTGCTGAAATGGCCAGGACCCCGCAGTGCACACGGGTGCTCACCGTTCTCAGGGGACCTTTCTGAAGAGTGCCTGACAAAGCCAATGGGGTGAATCAAGAAGGAAAGAGAACCACCTAGTGGCATGTCGATGCTGCTCTTTGCATCTTGTGAAAGTGCTCTCAAGTTTTAGCGTTTCACATATGATCCACCACTTCTTTTCGACATTTCTTTGCTATTATGAGTAAAAGATAAAAAAAAAATATAGGTGATTGTTATTATTTTTTTCACAACAGGCAATCGGGACTATTTGAAAAAGACATGAGGGTTTCATTTTTATTATCTAATTCTACAATTCCTCACATTTATGTTCTTCATCAATGGAGAAAGATCAGGCTGTAAAGTGTCAGTCATATTTTTGCCTGTAAGAGTATTTACAAGATTAAAACTGCTTGTGAAGTTCAAAACTTGACAGTCTAAAGGTCAGCTTCTGAAACTGTAGAAAGAAAGAGCAAACTGTCCGAGCATCCTTGAGAAGCAGAAAGTAATACCAAGGAACAATTTTGTGACTGATGAAAGGTTACAAGTGTTACAGTTATTTATATATTCATTTTACAGATCTTGTCTGTTAGTACCTGCCACCATGCACTGGTAGAAACATCAAGAAAGGAAACCACAGTAGTACACATATCTGAAACAAAGTTATATACAGAGAAATAACCTTTTCAACACACAATTTTCTGAAGTATCCCTGAAGTCAGTTTTATTACCTAGACCTGACCAACTGCTACATTTCTTTATTCTTTATGTTGTGAGATATTTTAATATTAATGGTTACTTAAAATGCTTTAAAAATTTTGACTTTTTAGCCTTCCTGCAAAAGGTTTCAAGTATCAAAAATATGGATTTTAACTGAAAATTAACAAGCAAAACCCAATAAACTAAAAGGGAGAAAAAGCCCCTAAGCAAACAAAGTGAGAATTAAGATTCCTTACAAGATGTGTAGGAAATTGTCCAAGCTTACAAAATATAGCCAGTTCAGGTGCTCTCAACTGCAAAGGTAAATCCAGTTACGTTACCAGGGTGCGAAAGCCTCAGTTTTCACTCAGAGAGAAAACAGTTCACTTAGAAAACTGGAGAATATCATGAAAGGTAAATATTACAGGACTCTTGAAGCATCAGCAGCTTAAGCTGATGATATATGGAGTTTTTATTAAAATAAGAAGAATTCATATAGGCAGATTACTGGAAAACATATGCAGGATTTATGCTATGCTAGTAAAAAAACCAAAGACACAACTAGAACAAGATAAAACCAGTAAAACAGTGGTGGTAAAGGTTTCCTGACACAGGTAAAATTAATCTATACCACACTGCAGAGTGCAGATAAGTCCTGAAGACTTGATTTTGCCAAAATGGTTCAAATGGGCTATCTTTCTTCCTTAAAAAGTTAAATCTCAAAGTAGATGTCAACACAACAAAAACAAGCATGGTTGCAATCCTAGTTCCAAATCTTCCAACAATCAGCTGCAGGCATCCTTAATGCAAACATTTTGCTTGGAAGTACCTCCTGGCATTTTTTCAAGGTCTTCAGGAAGAAGTCCAGCTCACTGAGGTGTTCTCATTGCACTGGAAGTGATTTTTTTCCAGTCTGTTGAGGCTCCTTGGCACTGTTTAAAGAAATCAAATGTGCTTGAGTTCATATTTGGTGTAAAAAGTGAAGTTCCAAAAAATATATATACATGACCCCAGTGTTACACATATCGTCTATGAAATGTTGGCAGCGAAGTTACTCAGGTTCCTGAGACAAAAGTAAAAAGTGGTCATTATTGTCACATGGGTCTTTATATAATAAAGAAATGGACTCAGCTCTCCGATGAGATGGCAATCAAAGAGGTTTATTCAAACTCGGCGCTCCCTCTTATCCCCTAAAACCATGTGACTTTGTGACAAATGGGGTTGTCTATTTAGGCGCATGCCCCCTTGGGCTCCCCTGCCCTTGGCGCATCCCCTGCATCCCTGGGACACGCCTCCTACACATTATAGTAGTGTAATTTTCTGTCTATAATCCTTAGACAAAAACTTAGTGGAGGTAAGAAGTAATTGTTGAATGTCATTTTAGAGACAGCCTCTATGGAGTCTCTTAGTTGCAGCTCCATTTCAAAAAGTTCTCCATTATTATGTATCTCTGTAACTATTAACTCTACTGTGTTAAATTAGGAGCTATGAGAGGTCTCAAAATAGAAAATGAAATAAAGGTGTTACCATTCAGAATTCATTAGACAGGGGAAACTGGCTATTATATCCTTATTTTTTTTGGTGCTAACTCCATATCTTTCCCTTGCAGTGTTTTCAGCTGTGCAACACTTTGCCTCTGACCATTGACAGGATGTACATCTCACTTTTAGGAATATTGGGTATGAGATATTTTCTTTTTCCAGAAGACATTCAGCTATTCTGAAAAGCATCCTGTTGTGATCAGGAGGAAATACAGTGCTAGGAGGAAAGGAAAGGTGGTAATTTTGTCCTTTTTCTTTATTTTTTCTTTTCTTTGTTCACCTACTTAAAAAAGTAAAACCAACTCAAGACTGAAAAACAGCTGCCTTATGATTTCAGAAGCAATATCATGAAAATGGCAAACTAGCATACCCTTTCTAGCACTAATTAGCCTTCATTGAATGATTCCCAACAATCCTAAATCCATACTTTAAAGATTGTGGCAACTGTGGACTTTTAGTTTGCAGAAGAATCCTCCAAGTGTAAATATGTTGCCGTAATGCACATTATGCTACTGCCAGATGTTAAATGATATTGCTTTTGTTATTACATTCATTCCCCTATTTGTTTTTTCTGGTTGGGGAAGATACAGAGTTTTGGAAAATCCTATTCTCATGTAATTCAAGATTGCTTGTAGTCACAGTATGGCTTCTTTGTCCTCACAAACTACTTCATAAATATGCACTGACAAAAGCAATAAAGCTGCTACAAAATTATATACAGATTTGTTTTTAAGGTATTCTCATAAGAAAAAAGCTTCACTTACACAAATCCTCTGAACCAAAAGCTCAGCTCTTAATTGTAATGCTGCAAGCAAGATTAGTAGACATATTTAAAGAGACAAATTAAAACAGAAATTCAATATGATAAACTATTCTTTAAATTATTGTTATGAATCATGATCTTAACCTTTTTGAAAAATTTAATGACAACATGGGACTGAATAGAAATATTCTACAGTGCCAGGAATCTCATCTTCAAAATTAGTTAGAGTTATCTAGAATTTCCTGAAGTGTTTTCTTTCAATTCAGAAGTAGTGGCAAACTTTGCATGAGAACCTGGAAAAAGAAGAACTGTTTTGTATCCGGGAGAGACATAAAACTAGTGGATTCCCTGTACGTGGGAATATTTTCTGGCATGTGTCTTCTATAAAGAGAGAAATGTCAATCTTGATCCCTCAAGGGCACAGTTTAAAAATTCAGGGCCAAAACTCAAGAAACAGAGCACCACAAACCCTTCTTTACCCACCACAGGTTACAGTTGCTGTATCCAGTTCATTTTGCTTCTTTGAAGCTTTGGGACAACATGACTTTTGGAAGCAAGAGTAGCATATGAAGAGGTCACAGCCTTCCTTCAGTTGTTTTAAACTGTAAGAACCATTACTTCATCAAATCAATACATTCAGTGGCTTATAAATACACTTTCTTAGCCATTTAAGTAAAGATTGAGATTGTTTGCAAATCCCAAACATCTGAACTGTTCAAGACGAGCAGGTACCTCTAACCAAATACATATTCAGGAATGTGGGTAAGAACAGTTTACCCAGCACATCTGAGAGGACAGTAGCTTTCAGTCAGAACGGACATTTGGGAATATAATCTCTTCACTGAAAGACGATGTCTGACTTCATCTTAAACATAACTTTAGTAGGACATCAAGCAGAAAGTCTTCTGTGAGACTACCTCCAAACTGTTGTTTCTCCTGAGTCCTCAGTAGAAAAACCTCAGCTTGTCTGGACCATCTCTCTTTCCTCAGTTGTGCCACTCACACCTCAAGGGAGAAGGAAAAAAAAAAAAAAAGTAATTCAAGTTCATAAACATCGGAAACTACAGAATAATGCAGAATTATGCCCTCACCTATTACTAAAAGGGATTTATCAATGTGACTTGACATTATTCTGATATATGGAAATGTGTAGAAATCATAAGGTATATAAGTTCTGTTGATTTCTTTAGTAAGAGGGGACTAGGAAGTAGAATAGCTCCTCTTGTATACTGACAGCAGAAATCTGATGAGCAGGAGAAGGCAGGAAATGTCACTATTAAATATTTCTGTGGAAGTGGAAAACGTTGAGTTAGAATAAACTCTCATAATAATCCAAAGCAGAAATTCGCTCCAAGAGGTTTTATTGCCCAGTGAAAATAAGCAAGTGCCTCTGTGTGTGTGTTGCTTGTGAGGGAGTGGCATACATTTCTTATGCAATAGATAACTTACAATATACTTACTTGTTTGAAAGGTCTGCAAAGTAGGATGCTGAATAGAATCATGGACACATAAGAGGCAAAGGACTTGCAGTAAACACCTTATTATTTACAAGTGCCTAGTGTAATTTTTGCAGGAATTTTGTAAACATTTTATAACTACCTCTAAAATGGATTCTTGATGACTAAAAGAAACAATGTGTTTTCTGTATAAGACCACACTCTGTACCGTTATAAGATGGTAAAGCCAGAATCTGACTGACTTATTTATCTTACTTTTATTGTCAACAAGGAGAAAAAGGCATTCTCTTTGGAAATCTGCATTGCAATGAAGTCAATTCATCATAGTTTTGAGTCTAGGCATTTATGGAATAGATTTGTTGATGTTCCATATGAGTACATTTAATAATTTTTAATGATTCATTTCTTATTCTGTTAATAGCGTCTCCAAATCAAATGTTTTAATCAAAATTAGTATCTATAGTTAAATGGGTAGGAGACTGAAAACTTTAGGTTTTAATTTTTTTTCATGCTAGAGCATATTTTATTGATCAGAGTACATCATCTGACTGGCTTTTATTTATTTTATTTGAGGGTTTATGTAAGACGGGAGATAATACTATCTCCAAGCTGCATCCAACAAAGTTTAGTCACTCACCCTCTATTAAAGTTGTTTGGTGATAACAGGTTTCTGACACTTAGAAGCACTCCTCCTTGAGAAAAAGTGCTGAAAATTAGCAAAGCTCACTCAAGGAAGCCCTGATCCTTCCTTTATAATAAAAGATTTATGCCAAGCTAGCTTGATTTCACAAAATTTTTCTCTCCTATTCATTACTCAGAGCAGGTTATAGCACAACCTGGCAAGAGCCAGCAGGTTTTTCTTCAAGTCAGCTTCAGGCACAGATATGAATGCTGGTGTTTTATATGTTGCCAAGGGCTCCAAACTTTTGGTTATTGGATGTGACTTAGGAAGCAAAAAAACTGATCCTGACAGACACATCACTAGTTTGCAAAGACTGACTTAGCTGCTTTATGCATCTGGCTCCAGGACAACCAACATAGCTGTCACATTCTTGATAAAAGAAGTCCCTTCATCCAGATTAGAGCTCCAGCACTTAAACTCTTACTGACACGGACTTCAAAATCCAACATATTTAGGAGAAGCAGTCTTCCACTCCTCCTTTTAATAAGCCCATTCAAAGCAACTTTTCTTTCTTTATGCATTTTAGATCACATTTCCAGAGCACTGCTGTGGCTCAGTGCTGTCGTACCTCATTCTAAATCCCCTTTGTGGTCTAATTGGATTTTCAGCGCCAGGACACTTTGCTCCAATGAAAACCATTAGAAGCTAGTTTTCATTTTTAGCCAGCTGTTCTCATTATCAACTACCCAATTGGTTGATAACCCTACTCGACATCTTATCGCATGCTTGAAAAGCTAATTTGCTTTAAAATTTGGCTATTTGCAGTAATTTTTTTGGTGTTTATTCTTGGACAGGAAATAAGAATGAACTTCAAGAGACATCAGAAACAATAAAAGCTTCTTCCCCATATTAACATTCTTAGTGAGTTTGTTACCTCATGCCACTCTTATTTCAGTGCTTCAGCATTGTTTCAGAAATTCAGCATAAATGAAATAAGGAATGTTGTCTTCTTTTCTGTGTTTTTCTGATCTCATATCCCATTAGGGTTAATCACAGAATCATACAATCACTTAGGCTGGAACAGACCTTTGAGATTACCAAGTCCAGCCACTAACCCAGCACTGTCAAGCCCAGCACTAAACCATGTCCCTGAGTTCCACATCTACAGGCCTTTTAAATCCCTCCAGGGATGGTGACTAACATTGCCCTGGGCAGGCTCTGACAGAGCTTGACAACCCTTTGGGGGAAGACATTTATCCCAATATCCCATCTAATCCTCTCCTGGCACAACTTGAGTCCATGTTCTCTTGTCCTGTCACTTGCTACTTGGGGCAAGAAACACTCACCCCATTACAGCCTCCCTTCAGGCAGTTGTAGAGAGCAATAAGGTCTCCCCTGAGCCCACTCTTCTCCAGGCTGAGCTCCCCCAGCTCCCTCAGCCTCTCTTTATCAGACTTGTGCTCCAAACCCTTGAGCAGCTCTGTTGCCCTTTTCTGGACACACTCAAGCGCCTCAATGTCTTTCTTGTTGTGAGGGGCCCAGAACTGGACACAGAATTCAAGGTGTGGCCTCAGAAGTCCCAACACAGGGACGGGCACTGCCCTGGTCCTGATGCCACACCATGGCTGGGACAGCCCAGGTGCCATTGGCCTTCTTGCCCAACGGGGCACACCTGGGCATGCCGTATCATTGCAGCAGTACTCCTAATATCTGCCAGTTAAGAGAAGAATATCAGCTTTCATTTTCCCCAAATTATAGCAAGTTTTTAGCCATCTACTTTGTATCTTTATTCATATAGTAATTTACTCCATAATAGATCCTTTTGGTTTCTATATAATACAGATCCCTCAGTGATATTATCAATGGGATCCTCAGAAGTCCTTGCAAAGTTTTGTTCTTTTGTTCTATCACAAAGATGGTAATTTTAGCCCTATAATGGGGTTATCTGCAGAGTGTGAATAGCTGAAATTGGTTGGCCCTATGGGGACTAGTCAACATTTGCAAGTGTTAAACCCACATTACTTTGTGTTAACACCTTTCTGAAAACTGAGCCCTGTGAAAGCTTCTTGATTTGGGAATTTAAACAAGGCATTTTACATTGTTAGACTCTTCTGAAAACTTTAGCCTCTTGCTACATAAAGCAAATCAGGATGAGTTGCCAGGAACTTCAAAGAGGGGAAAAAAGAAAAGGAGAGGCAGGTCTTCATCACTAGAATTTTCTCTATTAAGTGTCTTGGGCGCTTAGATTAAAACAGTCCCCCAAAAGGGTAACAAACAAGAGAACCCTTCTTGTATTTTGAGTAATATTAATTCCTTTTTCTTTCAAGAAAAGAGGGAGGAAAAAGCTCTTGGAGCTTTTTTCAGGGCACTTACAGTCTCCCTTTTCATAAAGCTAAGTAACCCTTTTAGCATCTAAATAACTTTGTGTCTTGTGCTGACTAAAAACTACTGTTGCTCTGATTCGCACTGAGAAAACAGAGGTCACATATGGCCACCTGCAAGAAAGAGTATTAAGCAGTCAGTGACTCAAACCCCCTGTGCATGTTTCTCTCTGTATTCCATTCAGCAACCAGTCATTTATTTCCTTTCATTTCACTCTTCCCTGCCAGCTGCTTTTGCTACAAAGCTGCCACTTTGCACTACGTCTTGACCTCCTGTTCTTGCAATTAACAACTACTGCTAATGTGCTCAGCTGCAGGTCATTTTGCTACCACCCCTTGAAGGGACCTCTCTGTCAGTCAGAGTGCTCCGTGATTCCTCCTACACTCATCCTTTAGCCTTTACATAGCTGGGAAAATAAAATATGGATACTTTCTTCCTAACTATTAAAATAGAACAGATACATTTCTTAAGGAGAAGGTTGCATTTCCAAAACTTCTCTTCTCTTCTACAATTTGGTTTCTAATTTCCAAGCCATCAAGAAAAGAGCATCTAAAAAAAGCAACAGCAGAAATTCTACCTACTGGAAGAATCCCAGTGCACAAAATCCTAATGACAGTTAGCTTTTATTTCTTAGTAAATAATTGAAAATAATTAATCTATGTTAATATTTCTTCTGAATGAAATAAAACTACCAATAAATTCACTCCCAGACTCCTATTAAAAAAAATCCAAGTAGGTATTCCAAATATGTATAACTTATTGCATTAAAATTTTGACAAGGGCAGATAGACAATAGGACAAGGAAGAAGAGTTTTAAACTAAAAGAGGGGAGATTTAGATTAGATGTTAGGACGAAATTCTTTACTCAGAGGGTGGCGAGGCCCTGGCAGTTTGCCCCGAGAAGCTGTGGCTGCCCCATCCCTGGAAATGTTCAAGGCCAGGTTGGACAGGGCTTGGAGCAACCTGGTCTAGTGCAAGGTGCCACTGCCCATGGCAGGGGGTTGGAATAAGGTGGTGTTTAAGGTCCATTCCAACCCAAATTCTTCTAGGATACTTTCAAACCCATTATTTTCCCACTGACATTCAAGTAATTCTAGGTGAAATAAGTTAAAGCTCATGCAACATAAATCAGTGTGTAACTAAATGGTTTTGATGGTGAGGAAAAGACATTCTCAAATGCAGAAAATCTACCCTGAATCAAATATGCTACAGTTGTTGTAATTAACAGCTCTTCATCGCAAGGGATCATTCCACAGGTTCTTAAATTTAATGACTCCATAACTAGGACTTTCTGGCAATTTCCTAATCTTTTGTTCTGGTCACCTAAGAAAAAGAATGTATTCTGTAAGGCTGTAAGGTTTAGGGTTAGGCCTTTTTCAGTAGTGGGTGTAGGGCTTGGAGAATTCAGCCAAAAAGCATGGAGGAAGCATAGCAATAAATTAAAAATTAAATTGAAATTCATCTCTTATACCAACTCTACAAATGTTTGGAAAGTTTTATGAATCATTAGGTTTAGGATCTATTCATAATGCTTGACAATTAAATAATTACTTTAACATTTTAGGTATTTTATTGTTGAGATCAGTTTAAATACTTATGTTGAATTCTACTTTTATGGTATGTCTTGAGACCAATCTCTTTTTTCAAAGATTTTAAAGATGATCAAGAGGTAAAGGTCACCAAGGATTACTGAATGTAAAAGACTGAAGGGCATCATTCTAATATTCCCTAGTCTATGGTAATAACTTAGACAAGTAAAGTGAACCACAAATTTTGTTAAAACATTATTCATTGTTCAGAAACCACTTTTGAAGGATTTGTGCTGTCCTTTCCACAGATAAAAGCATTTAGACAGAACTGACTTCCCCACAAAGCAGACCAGTCTTACCTATGCATTCCTGGCAACCCAATAAAACAGCATAATAATTGGTAATCACATTAATCATATGGTAAACAAGAGTTTCTTTCCTTCTAGTCTCTCCCTGTTGCTCTGCTCCAGGGTTTTTTTCCTGCCCAACATACATCTCCTTCTGTCCTCCTCCACTGCCCAAACCCCTTGTCATGGGGTAAAAAGTGTTTTCCCCTGGAGTTAGAAAAGTGGTAACCCCTAAGGGGGTAGTATTCTTGGTGTAGGGCCCAATCAGAAGCTACATTTCGCTCCTTTGAAATCAACATATTATAACAGACTGGAAAAGAGGGGAGATGATGTAGTTGGAAGTAGTAGCCATGTTGTGAAGCCACAAGGAGAGAGGGGCCAGGAAGCCCCGCTGGGGACCAAGGCCCCCCAGCCCTGACTGGGGGCTGCAGGAACTTGGAACACTGTTAAACTGGGCCAAGTACTGTGGCCAAGAGCTGAGGGAGTTTTTCTCCACTGTGAGTGGGCAGCGGGAGTGGCGGCAGAGACAGCACCAAATAGAGAGCTGTGGCTGAAAGCCAAGAAATATAGTCAGCAGCAGCGAGATGGCACAGAGCTAGGCTGAGAGACACAGAGATGTCGTGCAAGGAGGGAGAGCTGGCAACAGAGCAGAGAAAACTCAGGAGAGACTGTTTTGGGTAAGACTGGATTACCTTCCCAAAACCCAGAGACCTCCTGAAGAGGAGGGGGGGGCTTCCAAACTTTTAGGGAGTCCCGAAACGCAGCAGCAGCTAGAGAGAGAGAGAGAAGAGCTGAGAACTCGGAGATGTACTGTGGGCTGGACCAGGAGGGAATGCGGGGGAAGTGGCCTTGCCCCACCCCTGCTGCCACATTGGCAGCTGAGACAGAGCAAAGGAGCTCAGGTAGGATGCTTGGGGCAAAGACTGAACTGAGAGCTGCCCTGAACATTCTGACTCAAGGGAACTCAACCTCTCGAGGAAGGGACTTTCACAGGATGCCCTGCGTTCCGTGATATGACCGTGGTGAAACGAGTTTTTGTCCCTGGTGGCAGTCCACGGGCAAGACCTTCAGCTGGGGCTGAAGGGCTGAGAGGGGTGAGAGGAGATCCCTGCACTGTAATGGAGAGAGAGAGAAAGATATTTTCCAGCTACAACAACTCCAGCTACGACTGCTGCCTTGAAGAGTAGAGACACTGCTGCCCTGAAAGTGGAAAGGATCTTTCCTTCTTCCCTTCTGAACTTTTCTTGGAGGGAAAGGAGGGACTTGATCTAATGTAAATATATTGCTTTACCATAGGAGAGATAGTTAGAATTGTGTATATAATGTATTATAATATTTTTTTGTGTAAGTAATAAACTGTAATATAGTTCCCTTCCCCCCATACTGAGTTGTGTTATGTCTGGAAAACCCTCTCACACTGAAACAAATTGTGAGAGGGGGGTTTGGACTTGGAAATTGGATTTTGGGGGGTCTCAAACTACAACACCCCTGTGCTGTGTTCTAGACTGACAGATTTGCTCCTATCTCTTTGACATAGAGAGAAAATGAGATTTATTACTGGTATGCCAGACTGTGCAGCTTTTGACAGTCCTGCCTCCAAGCCCACAGCTGGGTGGGGGAGGAGAAGGCTGTGCTTAGTTTTGGTCACAGAGTGGGGCTGACTTATCCTTTGCACACCTAGAAGAGACTTCCTGCCCTATTTCAGCAGTGATAAAAGACTGTGCAGTTTTTACGATTCATACAAAGAAAAGGTCCAGGGTTTTTCTTAGAGGAGAATTTGGTTGCATGGCCCCTGCTGAAAAGACAAAATGCGGGTCTATATAACCCATTTTCTTGAGATGTTAGAAGGCACTTGGACTAAAGGAAGGAGGTGGAAGGAAGGATTTGCTCTTGGACTTCTTTCTCATGCTTCGACTCATCAACTAGCACTCCTTCAAACCATTTATCGAAAAAACAAACAAAACACACCAAAAGAAGCCAAAGAAACCCCAAACAAAACAACAAAAAACCCTGTAAAAATACTTTTTTTACAGAACTCTCAGAATGAAAGGTTTCTGTAAGCTGCTTCTATGTCTGGGCTGACACAGAGTTTCCCAGAGACAGGAGCCTGCTGAGAGCTCCCATGAGAGCTGCTCACTAATATGAGTGTGCTTGGGAAAGCATCTACACCACAATTAGACATGTTTCTCACCAAAACAGCTACCAGAGTAGGCTTCCCAAAATGGGGAAGCAGGCTGCTCTGGTGCCCAAATCAGAATTCCCCCTCATAGTGAGTTCCAGAGGAAGCACTATTATGGGCATCACTATCCTGCTGCCTGCAGGTATTACAAGATGGTTTGAAATAAGCATAGTTCTTCCTCTTGTTCATAAATTTTTTTTCCCCATCTTCCCCCACCAGCCAGGTCTGGCATGATCTAGATTATTATGATGATTTGTTTCTTGTTTCTTTCTTCTCCAAGTGGTATGAAGGAGAGCTACAGCCCTAGTCCTGTCAGCAAGAAAGGATTAATCCCACTTAACAGAAATAAAGCTTGTCAGTACAAATTTAAGTAATTAATGTAATCCCTTAATCTTTTGATAAAGTATTCTACTGTTTATTCTAGTTATTAATTATTTCTGCATTTTTGAAGGAAGAATCTAAAGGCAGCTTTTGCCTGTTTTCAAGAATGCTTTGCTTTTCAACATCAGAGGTGTTTATGCTCTGAAAGGGAAAAAGATATTTTCAAAAGCTGTGGGGAAGACTGAATTAAAATATGGAGACATGGGCCAATTGGGAGATTTACACATTGATTTAAAAATAAATAAGTAAACAAGTAAGTAAATAAATGAATAAATAAAAAGAAAGGGAAAAAAGCCCTTTGTCAAATAGGTAGTGAAAAGGTTCTGTGTACTTGTAAACAGCTTTCCACATCAGTCATAAGGGGCTACAACAAGATCATTTTCTTCAGCTCTTTATAACAGCCTGAATCCACAGTGGTTAATGGATTTAGTAGGTTAATTGTGTTTGTTAACTTCTCAACCAAACTAAAATATTTATTATCTCAGGATAGAGACTGTCAAGTAACCAAGGCAATAACTTGGGACTGCAAACCTGAATTCAGATCCCAACCAACTATGAGCTCAGCTAAAGTGAAGTTTGCTACCTGCAGGAGAGATGTCAGGTGACATATGTTAGGAACTGCTACTCATTCAGATGCTAGAATATTAAAGACTTATAAATGCTGCTGTACCTGTAGCTTCATTAAAGCAGCCAAGTTCTGGACAAACCTTATCAGACTTTGAAAATGAGGTTTGTTTTCAACATTTTTTAATGCTGAATGTCTAATTCAAGGCATTCAATGATTTCAAACAGTCATTTAACATAGGTGGAGTTTTTGGTGTTCACTACTGTTCTCACTGTAAGACAACTTCAGTACTGTTGTCAAAGCACATAAACATCCAAATTCTACTAACGTTGCATAGTCCTGATTTCAAAACACTTCAAGTCTTTCATAAAGTTGTTTTCAACATAAAAGCAGCACAGTTTAGCAATAACCTTGGTATTATCACAGCATCACTACATTGGAGGGGATCTCCAGTCAAAATCTAAGGGCTCAGCTCAGGACTTTGCCTCACTGGGGCTTGAAATTTTCCAAGGATGGGGATAGTGCAATTTCTGAGATTCCTCTGAGATGCTTCACTTTTTCTCACGCACTGGATACAAACCTTAGACACTTAACCTGTGGCTGAGAAATCTACTCTGTTAGACTCTGTGATTGGATGGTTGCTTGAGTTTCTTTTAGCCCACTAACCAAACAGTAGCTAGAGCAGTGACTGCTTTGTACTGGTCTAGAATTCAATAAAAGACTCCAAGCTCCAAATTCTACTGTTATCTGTCTTCCAGAGAAAAGACATCTTAGGATATCTGGATCTCAAACAAGTGCCTTATTCCTCTGTCATTTTTGACTACAGCTTCTCACAAGTTTTAAATTTTAATTAAGTAAATTTTAAGAAGCTTTTTACTCATATTAACAATCCGCAAAACAAACAAACAAAAACAAAACAAAGAAAAAGAAAACCAAGGGAAAAAAAAGAGAAGCCTAAAAATTATACTAACTATAAACAGGAGCATATGCAAAAGGTTATGCCAACTAACCTGAGGAACATTTCTGGCAAAGCCTCAGGGGGGTTTCTTAGGTTTGGATTTATAGGGTTTTTTCCCCTGATAATATCCCATTTAAAAGCATGTTATCTAACACATGCCCTGGCTCATTACTTTACCCTCTAGTCATTACTCTGGTACAGAACTTTGGCCCTACAAGAAATTCATTGCAGCTATTGCAAAGGTTAAAAGATCAGAAGCTGTAGAAATTTTTATATTAATCATTTAATATTAATCTTTTTTATATTTCAGATATATCATAATGGTTCAGGCCTCATCACCACACCGATTTGATAAAGCCCAGACATGTCGTAATGCTGCAGGCCTTGTCATGGCACCGACCTCATATAGCCCTGACAGGTCATAATGGTGCAGGTCTCATCATCACACTGACCTCATAAAGCCCAGACACCTCATAAAGGTGCAGGCCTCATCATCACAGTGACCTCATAAAGCCCGGACATGTCATAATGGTGCAGGCCTCATCATCACACTGACCTCATAGAGCCAAGACATGTCATAATAGTGCAGGCTTCCTCATGGTACAGACCTCATAAAGCCCAGACATGTCAGAATGGTGCAGGCCTCATTACCACACTGACATCATAAAACCCAGACACGTCATAATGGTGCAGGCCTCATCATCACAGTGACATAATAAAGCCCAGACATGTCATAATGGTGCAGTCCTCATCATCACAGTGACATAATAAAGCCCAGATATGCCATAATGGTGCAGACCTCATCATCACAGTGACCTCATAAAGCCCAGACACCACATAATGGTGCAGGACTCATCATCAAACTGATGTCATAAAGCCCAGACATGTCATAATGGTTCAGGCCTCATCACCACACCGATTTGATAAAGCCCAGACATGTCGTAATGCTGCAGGCCTTGTCATGGCACCGACCTCATATAGCCCTGACAGGTCATAATGGTGCAGGTCTCATCATCACACTGACCTCATAAAGCCCAGACACCTCATAAAGGTGCAGGCCTCATCATCACAGTGACCTCATAAAGCCCGGACATGTCATAATGGTGCAGGCCTCATCATCACACTGACCTCATAGAGCCAAGACATGTCATAATAGTGCAGGCTTCCTCATGGTACAGACCTCATAAAGCCCAGACATGTCAGAATGGTGCAGGCCTCATTACCACACTGACATCATAAAACCCAGACACGTCATAATGGTGCAGGCCTCATCATCACACTGACCTCATAAAGCCCAGACATGTCATAATGGTGCAGGCCTCATCATCACAGTGACCTGATAAAGCCCAGACACTACATAATGGTGCAGGCCTCGTCATCACACTGACCTCATAAAGCCCAGACATGTCATAATGGTGCAGGCCTCATCATCACAGTGACCTCAAAAACACCAGACACCTCATAATGGTGCAGTCCTCATCATCACAGTGACATAATAAAGCCCAGACATGTCATAATGGTGCAGTCCTCATCATCACAGTGACATAATAAAGCCCAGATATGTCATAATGGTGCAGACCTCATCATCACAGTGACCTCATAAAGCCCAGACACCTCATAATGGTGCAGGACTCATCATCAAACTGATGTCATAAAGCCCAGACATGTCATAATGGTGCAGGCCTCATCATCACACCGACATCATAAAGCCCTGACACCTCATAATGGTGCAGGTCTCATAATCACAATGACAAAATAAAGCCCAGACACGTCATAATGGTGCAGGCCTCATCATAACACTGACCTCATAATGCCCAGACATGTCATAATGCTTCAGGCCTCATCACCACACTGATTTGATAAAGCCCAGACATGTCATAATGGTGCAGGCCTCGTCATGGCACCGACCTCATATGGCCCTGACACGTCATAATGGTGCAGGCCTCATCATAACAGTGACCTCATAAAGCCCAGACATGTCAGAATGGTGCAGGCCTCATCATCACAGTGACCTCATAAAGCCCAGACATGTCATATTGGTGCAGGCATCATCATCACAGTGACCTCATAAAGCCCAGACATGTCATAATGGTGCAGGCCTCATTACCACGCTGACGTCATAAAACCCAGACACGTCATAATGGTGGAGGCCTCATCATCACACTGACCTCATAAAGCCCAGACATGTCATACTGGTGCAGGTCTCATCATGGCACTGACCTCATAAAGCCCAGACATTTCATAATGGCGCAGGTCTCATCATCACACTGACGTCATAAAGCCCTGACACCTCATAATGGTGCAGGCCTCATCATCAAACTGACCTCATAAAGCCCAGACACCTCATAATCATAGAATCATAGAATCATAGAATCGATTGGGTTGGAAAAGACCTCCGAGATCATCGAGTCCAACCCTTGGTCCAAATCCAGTCCATTTACTAGATCATGGCACTCAGTGCCACGTCCAATCTGCGTTTAAAAATTTCCAGGGATGGTGAATCCACCACCTCTCTGGGCAGCCCATTCCAGTGCCTGATTACTCTCTCTGTAAAGAATTTTCTCCTGATATCCAACTTAAATTTCCCCTGGCGGAGCTTAAGCCCGTGCCCCCTTGTCCTATTGCTGAGTGCCTGAGAGAAGAGACCAACCCCCACCTGGCTAGAACTTCCCTTCAGGTAGTTATAGACGGTGATGAGGTCACCTCTGAGCCTCCTCTTCTCCAGGCTAAACAACCCCAGCTCCCTCAGCCTCTCCCCATAGGACTTATGCTCCAAATGGTGCAGGACTCATCATCACACTGATGTCATAAAGCCCAGACATGTCATAATGGTGCAGGCCTCATCATCACACTGACCTCATAAATCCCAGACGTCATAATGGTTCAGGCCTCATCACCACACTGGTTTGATAAAGCCCAGACATGTCATAATGGTGCAGGCCTCGTCATGGCAACGACCTCATATAGCCCAGACACGTCATAATGGTGCAGGCCTCATCATCACAGTCCCATAATAAAACCCAGACGTCATAATGGTGCAGTCCTCATCATCGCACTGACCGCATAAGGCCCAGACATGTCATTATGGCACAGGCCTCCTCATGGCACTGACCTCATAAAGCTCAGACATGTCATAATGGTGCAGGCCTCATCATCACATTGACACCATAAAACCCAGACATCTCATAATGGTGCAGGCCTCATCACCACACTGATCTGATAAAGTCCAGACATGTCATAATGGTGCAGGCCTCATCATCACACTGACCTCATAAAGCCCACACATGTCATATTTGTGCAGGCGTCATCATCACACTGACCTCATAAAGCCCAGACATGTCATAATGGTGCAGGCCTCCTCATGGCACTGACCTCATAAAGCCCAGACATGTCATAATGGTGCAGGCCCCATCATGGCACTGCCCTGATAAAGCCCAGACATGTCATAATGTTGCAGCCCTCCTCATGGCACCTACCTCATATAGCCCAGACACATCAAAATGGTGCAGGCCTCATCATCACAGTGACCTCATAAAGCCCAGACATGTCATAATGGTGCAGCCCTCATCATCACATTGACATCATAAAGCCCAGACATCTCATAATGGTGCAGGCCTCATCATCACAGTGACCTGATAAAGGTCAGACATGTCATACTGGTGCAGGTCTCATCATGGCACTGACCTGATAAAGCCGAGACATGTCATAATGGCATTATGATATATCTGGGCTTTATGAGGTCAGTGTTATGATGAGGCCTCATCACCATTATGACATGTCTGGGCTTTATGACATCAGTGTGATGATGAGTCCTGCACCATTATGAGGTGTCTGGGCTTTATGAGGTCACTGTGATGATGAGTCCTGCACCATTATGTGGTGTCTGGGTTTTATGAGGTCAGTGTGACGTTGAGACCTGCACCATTATGACATGTCTGTGCTTTATGAGGTCAGTGTGATGATGAGGTCTGCACCATTATGACATGTCTGGGCTTTATGAGGTCAGTGCCATGAGGAGGTCTGCACCGTAATGTCGTGTCTGCGCTTTATCAGGTCACTGTGATGATGAGGCCTACACCATTATGACATGTCTGGGCTTTTTGAGGTCACTGTGATTATGAGGCCTGCACCATTATGACATGTCTGGGCTTTATGAGGTCACTGTGATGATGAGGTCTGCACCGTTATGAGGTGTCTGGGTTTTATGAGGTCAGTGCCATGATGAGGCCTGTACCATTATGACATGTCTGGGCTTTATGAGGTCACTGTGATGGTGAGGCCTGCACCATTATGACGTGTCTGGGCTTTATGAGGTCAGTGTGATGAAGGGACTTCCACCATTATGACGTGTCTGGGCTTTATGAGGTCACTGTGATGATGAGGGCTCTACAGTTATCAGGTGTCTGGGCTTTATGAGGTCAGTGTGATGATGAGGCCTGCACCATTCTGAAATGTCTGGGCTCTATGAGGTCACTGTGATGATGAGGCCTGCACCATTATGACATGTCTGGGCTTTATTATGTCACTTTGATTATGAGGCCTGCACCATTATGAGGTGTCAGGGTTTTATGATGTCAGTGTGATGATGAGACCTGCACCATTATGAGGTTTCTGGGCTTTATGAGGTCACTGTGATGTTGAGACCTGCGCCGTTATGACATGTGTGGGCCTTAGGAGGTCGCTGTGATGATGAGGCCTGCACCATTATGTGGTGTCTGGGCTTTATGAGGTCACTGTGATGATGAGGCCTGCACCATTATGACATGTCTGGGCTTTTTGCGGTCAGTGTGATGATGAGTCCTGCATCATTATGACGTGTCTGGGCTATATGAGGTCGGTGCCATGACGAGTCCTGCACCATTATGACATGTCTGGGCTTTATCAAATCAGTGTTGTGATGAGACTAGAACCATTATGACAGGTCTGCGCTTTATTGTGTCACTGCGATGATGAGGCCTGCGCAATTATGACATGGTTGGGCTTTTTGAGGTCAGTGCCATGATGGGGCCTGCACAATTATGACATGTCTGGGCTTTATGAGGTCAGTGCCATGAGGAGGTCTGCATCATTATGACATGTCTGGGCTTTATGAAGTCTCTGTGATTATGAGGCCTGCACCTTTATCAGGTGTCTGGACTTTATGAGGTCACTGTGATGATGAGGCCTGCACCATTATGACGTGTCCGGGCTGTATGAGGTCAGAGCCATGAGGAGGCCTGCACCATTATGACATGTCTGGGATTTATGAGGTCAGTGTGATGATGAGGCCTGCACCATTATGACATGTCTGGGCTTTATGAGGTCAGTGCCATGATGAGGCCTGCACCGTAATGACGCGTCTGAGCTTCATCAGGTCACTGTGAGGAAGAGGCCTGCACCATTATGAGGTGTCTGGGCTTTATGAGATCACTGTGATGATGAGGCCTGCACCATTATGACATGTCTGGGCTTTATGAGGTCACTCTGATGATGAGGCCTGCACCATTGTGTCTGGGCTATATGAGGTCGGTGCCATGACGAGGCCTGCACCATTATGACAAGTCTGGGCTTTATCAAATCAGTGTGGTGATGAGGCCTGCTCCATTATGACATGTCTGGGCTTTATGAGGTCAGTGTGATGAAGGGACTTCCACCATTATGACGTGTCTGGGCTTTATGAGGTCACTGTGATGATGAGGGCTCCACCGTTATCAGGTGTCTGGTCTTTATGAG